>NW_010248016.1:13739-35385 GCF_000690775.1 Eurypyga helias
AATTTAAACTGTGATTCAGGTAGTCAACCAGGATATTTACATCTCCCTCTATGTCCAACAAGACTTTAAAATGATAGAACACACCATAAAACTTACTACTTTATTCCCAGACCTCCAGAAACTCATTTTTCCTGTATGTAGGATTCAATTTAACATAAGAAATGCATCATTTAAACAAGATCATTTTTGTTTCTTAGGCTCAAAGAAATGGCTTTTTTCTTTTGAATCTTTGCAGGAGTTGGATCTTTCAGAACAGGGTGGAGGGCCTCAGCTAGAACCTGTACGACCCCAAAGGTAAGTGCAATCCTTCAGTGACTCAGGAAGAAGTGGTCTTCCTGAGTTAGTTTGCCTAGTTAGTCTCAATGTAGACACTACCAACTCTAGGCTTGGTTAGGTAGTATGCTCACTAATTAATAAGCAGGCCAAAGTTGCTAGCTGATTAATACTTGTTGTGCATTATCGGTATGAGCAGGGAGATTATAGGAGGACAGCTGTTTGGCTCTTCAGCTCATGTACAGTGGCTGCTGACAGTCATTCCTTTCTGCATCTTTAACCTTTTCACCCACAGCTGAACCTAGAACATCCCCTCCTGCATGTTGATGACCTTTTGCTCAACAGCATTTGCACTTGTGGCTGGGTTTGAGTGGTGAAAGAATGGAGGTGGCAGATGCTGCCACCCTGAAAAGGGCAGATGCTGGGCCAGCACCTTCCCAGAAGCACTAGCTAGTTGTTACAGTTCACTTCAGACATAAAATGCCTGCGAAGGTGCAGAATCAGTGATAACCACGGGGGTTTTTTATTCTTTTGAATCAACAAGGAAGAAGGTCTACAGAGGCAAAAGTAGCTGGACCAGCCTTAAATTCAAGTCCACTAAATGCCAGAGACAAACTGGAGGGAGATAAGGCATTGGCTAGATAGCCCACTGCACCTATCTCAGCGTCTGCACTCTAAATGTGTGGGTATAAACAGAAGAGCTTGCTCTGTTGTGTCAGGACAAGAGAATCTTTCAGTTATTAAACTTAGTCTACCAATAATAAGTATTTATTAACAGGAAAGAATGTGCTTGTACCCAGAAGGAAACACTTCACCATTGCCACTTACGGGCTTGTTGCTTTCCCCTGTTCTGTTAAGCATAACAGCATTTCTGATACTCCTGAGGGTCTCTAGAACTACAGTAAACATTTTCTCCTTCCACTCCTGCTCAAATGGCTATTTTTTTGAAAGTCAGCAGTAATAATTCTCTGAATTACTTGTTAGGGTTTTTTTGTTTGATTGAGTTGCCTTGTGAATGTATGGGTTAGTTTGCTTCCAGATTTAATGCAGTCTAACTTGGAATTTCCCCTTTTGTCAATACTAAAACTGCTTAGTTTAGGATGAGGCCAAGAAAGGGGAGAGGTGGAAGTTGAACAGAAGTGGAAAAGTTTTTCTAAATTTAAAAAATAATCTATACTCAACCAGTAAAAGGTAAGAGTTATCGGGAGCATTAGTAGAGCTCAGGTGGATGACGCTTACAAACTATATCAAAAGGCTATTCCAAAGATCCACTAATGCGTATTTGCTGTGGTTGATAATTTTTACAGACCCTTGAGGAATTTGTGCAAGCAAATAATTATGCTGAATTACGGCATATGAAAAAAAAAAAAGGGACAGTTATAGCGGAAACCTGCAGTAGCTGGCTGAAGATTTCCCAGTAACAATCAAACAAGACTGTATTTTTGGAATGGTGGTAGTGCCAGGGTTCTTAATAACAGGAAGCTAAAGTTTTGTTTACATAATGCTTGTTTATAATAGAGGTGATTTTTAATTAGCAAATGATTGGTTTGGCCACACCCTTTGATTCTAAAAATCGTGGCTCGTGTGTACTATATAGGCAGGTTTTTCTTATCAATGCTTAGCAAGGGATTTTTTTAAATTAGCATTGTCACTTACTAGTGTCTGATTTTGGTTTCTAAACTATTGGTACACTAATGAGAGTGTGGTACCTCCAGCATTGCCAGAAAACTCAAATATTTTCACCAGTGTTTCTTTCTGCAGTAGACATCTGTTGCATAAAAATAGTAGATTCTGCTATTGATGCCGATGTTCAAAGTGGTGTCATATGTCACTTCAGCAGAGGCCCAAAAGTCACTTCAGGTAACTGACATCTCAGGGAATGAGCTGGGCTGATTTCCTGAAGACCAGCTGGATCAGCAGAGCTTCTCAGGGCTTTCACTAAAGCTTTCCACTAGAAGAACTCCACCCTGAGGTAGCTTCAGACAAAGCTCTTTCTAAAGGTGGATTGCTGAAAGAAATCCTGCTTATATAGTGGGCTCCCGAGAAAGCTGGCAGGCTGCTAATAAGTGAAAGTGGTGAGCGGCCTTAGAAATACATAGTCAAAAGATTCATCTAAGGACTTGATCATCCAGTCCCATTATCTGAAGAGTTCATATATATTCTCAGAGAGCTTGAGATACTACACACTCTACAGCCCAGGTCATGATGTTTCCTTATTGCATACCCTGTATCTCTAGGGCTGTGGTGGGGGATGAAGTGGCAGGCTTATTAATATGCATTTTTCTTTGATGGTTTGCCCAATTTTTAGGCCTGTGGATGGAAAAATTATACCTGCTCGACCTCCTCCACCTAAAGGTGTTCCTGGAAGACCACCTCCACCAAAACTCTCTGCAGCCAAGACCTCCTCCCAGAAGGATGCTCTTTCACGATCTACTTCTGACATCGCTCCTGATAAAAAACTCAGCAAGTTCAGACTGGGACCCAAGAGAGCAAAAAGTCAAGTCTTTAAAAATCCAGATCCAGCATTACCTCCTAGACCTAAACCTGGTCATCCTCTCTACAATAAATACATGGTGAGAGCTGAGATACCCCATCTGCATAAAACATTGCTGGTTAAAATAGTAGTGAAAGTGGTCATGAGGGAGGTTACTATGATGTGGCTTTCAAAACGCATCTATCAGCATAATCTTCCTTAAAAAATGCTAATGCATAAATAGTAATAAGTACCGTAAGGCAGTACTGAAGAAAGCAATATGTACATGTAAAGTATAGATGTACGTGTGTGTGTTTTTGTATGTGTATATATATCTCTGTAATGCATAGCTTTGGGTTTTGAGGGGTTCTTTTTCAGTTACCAGTTCTGAAGTCTATTGCAGCACACAAAATGATTGCATCTGTGTATTCTTTTTCCCTGTATATGTCAAAATGCTTAAGAAAATTGGGGGAGCATTAGAACTTAAAAAGTAGCTTTACTCACTAAATCAAGTGATGTAACATCACTTACCTTATGTTTTCATCCTATTGGTGCCATCCCTTTTTATTATAAAATGTTTCTTTTTGGTATTGCATGTGTTGTTAGGGAATATTAAAAATAAATGGTTGAACATTACACATAAATGGGAGAGAGCCTTTCCCCACTTGAAACCTGGTCAGTGATTAGAGCTGGTGACTGCTTGAACCACTGCTGTTGTCAAAAAAAGCACCCACACAACTGTAGCATGAACAACATCAACATTCAGCATGAAGCAGAACCTTTCTGCTCACTCTTGCACTTAGACCCTTGGTGGAGCAGAGGAGCAAGAGAGAGAGGAAGATGTATCTAAGTTGGTAGTAGGAGCAGCTTTGAGATAAGGGGAGCATGTTTCTTCCCCTCTGGTGTAGCTGCACCTACCTACATAAGAAACGTGTGATATGTTTTTGTAGATGAGACTTTTTTTCAGCAGAAGGTCACTAGTAATTCCCTGGCCTCAAGTGTTACTGTCAATGACATTTTCCTCCCAGGTTGTTTTTCCAGTGCCCTCCATGACAAATGCATACATTTCTGTGTCAGTGTGTTGCTGAACATCATGTACTGTGTAGTATGATACCAGGTAGGTGGCTAAGACACCTTTAAAGCAGATGACAACACCTGGGTTTCTCAAAGTGGCAGTTCACTAGCAGTTTGTCCTGAATGCCTTCCAGAGGAGCTTGTCCTCTTCCACTGGACTCCTAAATTAGTTACCTGTGGTGGTTGGTATAGTTCCATTGTCTAACCATTTTCACTTGCAGTGGGAAGTGCTTAGAAGTGAAACAAACTTTGCCATCTGCCTCTGTTTCTGTTCAAGCTACCTGTGCCTCATGGAGTTGCCAAGCAAGATTGTCTTCCCAGGAACACTGCAGAACCGTCCTGTAAGGTAAGGCATTTTTTTCTGCTGATGAATACTTAATGCACAAGACTCCTGTTCCGTTCAAGTATTGAGTGCTTTAGGCTTTAAAGATTACACTGAGAAATGAAATAGTGGTTTATTAAATCCTTGTGTTTCTTCAATAAAAACAAAACAACCACCAAAATAAAACAGTAATGTTTTTCTGCCTTATAGTACAGGGACATTCTGCTCATGGGGCAGAGCAACAGTAATTACTTGGAGTGCCAGAAGAGAGGGGAAATTGGTAAAGTTCCTCTGTCTCACAGGCAGGTAATCACTCCCTGGGCTGAGTATCTGAAAAGATAAGCAAGTAGTTTATATCGGGGAATTGGCTTTGACATACAGACGTCAAGTGTTTTCCACTCTCTGCTTCTACAGAACCTAACCTGGTTTTAGGGCATGATCGTATTAATATGAAGTAGCTAGTACAAACTACAGCTATGAACAGCCCTTTTGATTATTATCAGAAACCTACATGGCTGAAATGGATTTCTATGCAATATGTTGTTATCCACTGTAATTCATATTATCCTGGCCTTATCTTTGTCCATGTTGAGCTTTTTTGGTTGTGTTTTTTGTACGCACTGAATTTCTTTGAATGTAATTCACACAGTGATTGTCTGATGACAATTGTCTGATGTACAGTCTAAAAATTCCTTTTTTATGGGTGGGATAGAGAAGAAGACTCAGTATTTGGAATATAATTTCCCTTTATGAAGATCCCACAACAGAATTGTCATTTTCCTTCAGCGTTATCTTCCTGTAAGCAAAGGCCTAGTGACTTGCTCGCCCCTCTAAAATGCTTGGCATTTGGCAGATGTGCTGTCCCTGCTTAATGTGCTGGGGAGAGTTGAGCTGGGATGTTCTCTGCGAGCAAGGAAGAGTAACTGGTGGCACGTAGTACTGAGCAGCACGGCAAAATGTGGCCACAACCCTTGCAATGAGTGTTGCTATCAATGCTCCAGATTTCTGACCCACAGAGTTAGCTGAGGCTTTGTACTGGGAAAAGCGTGTGCTTTTCCTTCCTTTTCCTGTCTCAGAAGTAGATTTTGGTGAAACGCATTCTGGTTTACACTGGTGAAAGGCATGCAGAATTCAGACTCAGAGAATTACTTTCAGTGTATGTGGCAGGGAGTTTCTGTCAGTATCTTCCATGATTTATAAACTACTTGGATTTATTTGTTGTTGTCAGGATTCCAACCACCCTCCAAAAGTTTCTGACACAAGTGCACCTCATGCTATAGTCCTGCATGATTTTCCTGCAGGTAAGTAAATGTGAATGTTCTGGAAGCTTGTTTTACTCCAAGATATTCAAATGGGAATTTTCTTAGGAGTTGGAGCTTAAAAATTATGAGGAAGCTCGGCCTGCAAGGTCTGCCTGTACAGTTGTTCAAATCCATGGGTTTAGCTGTAGTTGGGCCAGTCTTTTACTTAAAGGTAACTGGTTTATCAAGTATCATTAAGCCTTTTTGAAAACTCACTCTGGTTTTGTCTGTGGTGTTTATATTAAGAGGGTTTTACTCGGAGAAAATCAGTGAGTGTGACAAGTGTGTTGTTAACTGAAACGATGTTGCCTTACAGAGCATGCTGGTGACTTGGACCTTCATACTGGAGACACCGTTTGTCTTTTGGAGAAAATTGATCCCGAGTGGTACAGAGGAAAATGTGGGACTCGCACCGGGATATTTCCTGCCAGCTTTGTTAAAGTAGTTGTATGTAGGCTTTGTATACATTGTTACATCAGATCCTATGGCATTTGTTTTCTGGTTCTATTTTTGTTACAGCTCCTGTGTACGAAACTTCATTCTGTGTTTAGATAATCTCTTTTCCCTCTGGCAACACAGGAGACATATCCACTTGTTTGTATGGTATTAGAAGGATGCTTGATTTGGCACGACCAACTGGTGTTACAGGAATTATTTTGCTATTAATTTGAAGCCAAGTGAGAAAATCATTGCCCGTAACTGATTCTCTTTGTTAACCTGGGTAGTTTTTCAGGATCTACAGAGCAGATTACTTGTCATAGCCACATATAAGAATCAACACTCAGTAAGATGGTTGCTTATTGTGCCTCCTCCAAGCCTCTCTCATTTTCTTGCCCCTTGCACTGTGCTGGAGTCACCACATTTATAGCGATGTAGTGAACTAGGTCAGGGCAGCAGTTAGGCCCAATGAAACCTGGGGTATTTTTTTCTTTCCAGAATATTTTTTTTTTCCAGCTGGATCAATTTGCCTAAGTGGCTGCACAAATGGTTGTGCTGGCAGAGTGCAAGGAGGTAGTTTGGTGGCAAATGAACAGCTTAAAGCCATCCTATTTCTGAATGTGACCCTTGACAATAAATGGCAGGCAAAAGACAGGTGCTGTTTGGGAGCCCAATAGCAATTAATCGAGTCCCTCCTCTTTAAAAGAGATACAGTACGGTTCACTGCATCGAAAGCTGGGTCCAATCTATTGCAAGCCTGAGTCCAAGACTGAAGTGCGTTTTGTGACAGTAGAGAGGGCCACTGGGCTGTCCACAGCAGCCGTGTGGAGACAGAGGAAGGCTACACTGGCACCAGGATGCCGTGAAGGTGTATGGCTGGGCATTAGAGATGGCGAGTGTCGGTGTCGAGCCAGGACAGCTGGCAGAGATGAGCGCTGCCTCTCCATGGACATTACCAGGTATTGGGTAATCAATACCAGAGGGTGCAGGGTGTCTGTTTAGTTTGTAATGGTGTTACTGGAGAAAAATGTTAAAATTTGAGAAATGGTGAAGAATAAAAACTAAACTCAAGGTTAGTAATAAGGAAACTATGCTTGATTCGCTTTCATGAGAAAGATTAGTTAGTTAAATTGATTAGCTGCTTCTAAACAGACCAACAATTTAATTTAAAAGCTCTTGTTACTATTGCTGGCTATTAGAGGAAAGATTTTATGTTAAAGCAGTGGAATGAGTACTTGGGGTCAAATTCAGCATTGATACAGACAGATGCAACTTCGTAAAACCTAGGGAAGATGCATTTCAAATTTCTGTTGTAGTTGTAAAAGGTGGTTACCCTTTGAGTGCAAGTATCTTATTTCAGCAAAAATTAAAACAAAAAATAAAAAGGGAGTGCAGTACATGAGGTTAATTTACTGAGTGAATTCTCCTGCTCATTCATGTCAGATTTGATCTTCATACAAGATCTCTATACAATACGCTAGAGTGTGTTTTACAGTATTGAGCTGAGTAGCACCTTGGGTTTGGGCACCTAACAATAACACCCGGTTATTGCTCCTCGAAGAACCTTCAGAGCACCACAGATACCAGCTCCTCTAGCAAGGGCACTGCAAAGATTATTTGTCCTAAAAGGCAGCCTGATTTCCTCCAGTCCTTCACATAAGCTAATGAACCATGTTTGTTGATTTTTAGGGGAACTGGCTGATGTGATAGTGAGCTGTAACCCAGAGCTCCTCACCAGGGTCTCTAGACTCATAATCTTAGACATCTCACGGCTCATCCTTTGTGTCGCACCAAAAATACAATTGATGTCCTTTTATGATAAAGAACTTCAGTGCTGTCTGTCTGATATATCCATGTATTGATTTTCTAAATTATATTTCTCCAATTCAAGTGAGATTTGTGAGATGGATTTTTGTTTGGAGGACAGCTGGCTAACAAAGCCCAGAAAGGATGAGCGTAAACAATAATTTTGTCTATTGTCATATACTGTGCTAGTAAATAATAGAGAGCAATTACTAATTGAAAGTTGGGAGTTAAATGCAACAACAAGTAGTAGCATCCAGTCCCATATTCTGTCAGTCAATCACGGTGCCAGTAGAAACAGTAAACCAGCTTCATAACAGAACGCGTTAAAGAGCGCTCCTTGTTTGCATGGGATTGAAAAATGAGAAATCAGGCATACAACCCAAAATCTATATTAATATGCTCATATATCATAGCATGTCAGCGACTGTAGAGTGTCACACAGAGGTCATAACTGGAGCTGATGCTTAGCTGAAAAATAGATTATTTTAACCAGTTCCAAGTTTATTGTAGTAAAGTTGCCATGAGCTTGAAATGGAAGATTTTCCTTATTTTGTTATCCTATTAGATTGATGTCCCAGAAGAAGTCAACAGGAAAAAAACACCCTCTTCATCACAAAGTATTAAGTGAGTCAAATAAATCTTATTTGCTTTCTCATGTTGATCTACTAGGAAGTCAAAAGAAAGGTAACTTTGAAGCAGGTGTTACCTGCACTGAGGTTAATATGGTTAACAGTTTCTTCACCACACTTATTTTTAAAATTAAGCTCTCAAAACTGAAAGTTTATGATGTCTTAGTAAAACTCACTTTATGGCTTAACAAACTTGGTAGATCACTTTGTCTTTATAATAAATGTTTATATAGTCCCCTTCACTCACTTTCCTTCCTCTTATGAGCCATATAAGAAAAGCATTTCCCATAATTTTTCATGGAAGTTGGTTACAGGAACTGTGAGCCAATCCGATTAACTTCAGCAGCATCAAACTCTCCTCTCTTTGCTACTGGACTTGTTACTTTCTTCTCGTATCCTCATAAGATGTAAGGTGGTAGCAGGGCTCCTGCTCATTTGAAAGAACAAGATAAAGTGGGACAGAATATAGCTGTACTTTAAGTAGGGAGAACTGTCTAACCTTGAAGTGTAGAACTGTACAGGTGAATCTACAGTTCCACAGATCATTTATCAAATGTACCTCAAGCACTTTCATTTCTGACTTGAAAACAACTTGTACTAAGTTTTGGGGGCAAGGAACAACTTTTTATGCTATTTTTACTCAATGAAGATTATTTGATTTCATAATCATAGAACAGTTTTGGGTGGAAGGGACCTTAAAGACCACCTAGTTCCAGCTCCCTGCCACAGGCAGGGACACCTTCCACTCGACCAGGTTGCTCAAAGCCTCATCCAGCCTGGCCTTGAACACTTCCAGGGATGGGGCATCCACAGCTGCTCTGGGCAACCTGTGCCAGTGCCTCACCACCCTCTCTGTGAAAAACTTCTTCCTGATATCTAATCTAAACCTCCCCACTTTCAATTTAAACCCATTACCCCTTGTTCTGTCACTACAGGCCCTTGTAAAAAGTCCCCCCCAGCTTCCTTGTAGGCCCCTTCAGGTACTGGAAGGTGCTATAAGGTCTCCCTGGAGCCTTGTTGTTTGGAAGAGAAATGGGTCTTCCACAGCCAGGAATTGGGATGTGGAAGTTGTATCCAGCTCCTCCAGACTCCATCTTCATCCTCTTTGGAAAGCAGAGATGAAAACCAGGGCTAGACCATAATTTTCCTCCTGTTGTATCTTCAATGCATTCTTTCATCATTTTCAATTAAAGATATCAGTCCATATTGTGCCCAATGCTGCCTTATTGTTAAATGGACAGTAATAATAAATAAGAAAAGTAAGTTTCTCTTTTGTTTGTGCAGAGGCCCAAGATGTGTAGCACGATTTGAATATATTGGAGATCAGAAAGATGAACTCAGTTTTTCAGAAGGTGAAATTATTATCCTTAAAGAATATGTAAATGAAGAGTGGGCCAAAGGAGAGCTAAGAGGCACTTCTGGAATTTTCCCCTTGAATTTTGTGGAAATAACTGAAGATCTGCCTGGAACAGGTATGAATATGTTTGCAAAAATCTTCAAGAATGTGGTTTTATACTGTATGCATATGGGCAGCATGTAGGAGAAAAGTGCAACAGGGCAGTGAATCTGGGAAGGAAGTAGAAAGGGAGAGAAAACAGATTAACAAAAAAAGAAGCTATTCTTAATGAACACTTTGACTATCTAAAATCTCTATCGTTAGTCACAATTTGAATAGTAATTGCTGCTATTCTCAGTTGTGCTTCATTTATGCAGGTACAGGAGCAGCACCGAAGAACAAGGTGGAGGTTTCTTCTTCCTTTCCTCAGGTAATACAGTTTTATTTGTTTACGATGGGGTTTCATAGGTTTACACAGACTTGTTATGATAATGTCAGATTAGCTGCCCAACTTTGAACCTCAATGTAACACAACTCCCACCAGCACACCATGCTGCACGGTCACATCTTAAATTCTGACAGTTGGCCTAAACTGATTCAGTTCACAGCTTCTGGCCAATTAACACAAGCAAATTTTTATCCTTTGTGCTTAAGCAAATTCTTCTTAGCTCTATTTTAAGTATTGCTGCAGTGGTTTAATTTTGAATTGATTAATCCTGTCCACTGCCACCAACGATACAGAGGAATGCGTCTGAGCCCAGATGAAGTTCTGTGGTAGTTGCTGAAATGCCATTTCAGCCTACATCTGCAGTGACCCATTGAATGGGAGACCGTCAGGACACCCGTGTTCTGTACAGCTGCTTTCACCAGCAGCCATCAGCTTACCAGCTCCGTTAACGCTTCCACAGTTAATGCTTTCCTTCTGTTCACTTGATAGAACAACAGGCGCTCCGTGGAGTGGTGTGAAGCGCTTCATGATTTTACAGCGGAAACCAAAGACGACTTGTCCTTTAGAAAGGGAGACTACATCCAAATACTGGAACAAGTAGATTCAGAGTGGTATAGAGGAAGGCTGAATGAAAAGGAAGGGATTTTCCCAGCGGTTTTTGTTCAGATCTGCTCAGGTACAGTGCTCCTACTAGATGGCAATTCATTATTCCTTGGGTTGTGACAGGCGTGACAGAGTTCTGGGAGAACCCAGCTATTCTGCTGCATTAACAAGCCACACACCACCACAGTCCTTCCCATCCTAAAGCTAAACTAAGCGTTGAACCACCCTCTGCAATAATGGTCCTATAATGCTCTAGTCAGTAAGTAATCTGGGAGGTGATACAGGTTCTGGGGTGGTTCAGTGTGTGGTTTGGGCACAAGCAAAGCAGGACCATTGAGCTGCCTTTAGTAGGAATTTTGGGGTTCAAAAGATAGGGGAGAGCCAGGTTCTCCTTCAGCTGAAGAGAAACACCGCAGCACAGGCAAGCAGTTGGTAGAGCTGTACGTTACTACAGCCGCTGCATCGCGGCACAGAACTGTTATGATCCCCTTGGTGAAGCAAGGGGCTTGTTCTCCTCGAGCTTCTGTTTGGTCCCCAAATCAACCCAGTCAGAACCTTCGCGGAAGACACAGAAAATCACTATTTTTTCCTCACAGCTTTCTCAAGTAAAGCTGAGTGAAAGTTGACAGGAAGTAAATTCCACCGAGCTGGCAAATAGCACCCGCTACTTCCAAGTGCAAAGAGGAAACAACAGCTTTCATTAGATATTGCCATTGGAAAGTTCAAGTAAGCGAGCTTTAAAGTTAGTGCTCTTAGAGGGAGTGCTCTTATTCCAGTAGGACAGAGAATCTGCCATGTAGCAGGACTAGCAACGTGCGGACACCCTGTAGCACGCTGTGGGGGTGGGACAGGACAGGACACAAACCAAGAATGACAGGAAGCTTCTCCACAAACAGATTTACTTCAATCCAAATAACTTGTCTTGTCCACATTCTGCAGCCAGGGTAGAGCTGTCACAATCCGTAGGAGGGAAGAAAGGAAAAGCCAAAGCTCTTTATGATTTTCATGGAGAAAATGAAGATGAGCTTTCCTTCAAAGTAAGTACCTTTCTTATGCTCCTAAATAATGCTAAAAAATAGGATTTATCCACTGTGAAACCAGACTTGGAACAAGAAAGAAGGAAGCACACAGAATAGCCAGAGATATTAACACATTCGATAAGTAGTCTCTCTAAAAATTCTTTGCCATTACCACTTCTGTTTCATATTGGCAAAATCTTCACTGAAGACATTGTAAAGAGATCAGGAGTTGCAGAATTCCTCTGACTCATCTGATGCAGTAAATATGACAAGACAGACAAACCTTATTTTGCAGTACATGAAGTTCTTGATCAGTTGATATGGTCAAAGAACTTCTTTTTTAACTAGAAGGACAGCAGCGAGAAGAGGATAATGGTAAGAGTGCCAGCGCTACAGCAGCACTGCCTCTAAGGGACACCTAGTACAGCAGGATCTGAAAGTTAGGCAGCACAATAAATAGTTGTCATGGGAGCAAGGGGAGAGATGAAATAGTTGCTGGATGCCCAGATAATATGAAGAAGCATGAACAAGAAACAGCGTGCCCTTGTAGATTCAAAATCGTGATTTAGGTAACTGTGTCCTCAAAAGCAAGTTTCTGAGAAACAGCAGACTTTCACAGCAGGCCCCAGATTGTGTTTATCAGCTGGAACAAGGCAGGGGGCCCATAAGCCAGCGCTCTATAACATACCTACCTACCTGGAGAGCTTAAGCAACACACGAAGTTACCCAGCAGTGCTATTTTATCCTTCCAGAAGGCAGCGAGTTTTCAGCATAGGCAAGTATTTACCCTAAGAGAAGCTTCAGCTGGTTTTGGCAGGCAAACTTGAAGAGATGTAACCAACATTGAGACTGGCCCACCCTCCTTTTCTACTTGATTGATACTAATTGCTTCTACCATCAGCTACGCATGTATTAACATTGCCCGGGAAGCTGCGCGGGCTCACGGTACTCTTTCTCTTACAGGCGGGTGATACAATAACAGAGCTGGAATCTGTAGACGAGGACTGGATGAGCGGAGAGCTACAAGGGAAGTCTGGGATCTTTCCCAAGAATTTTGTTCAGATTTTAAGAACTCCGTGAACTGTTGCCTCTCTTTGCACTCCCTGCACGTGGGAGAGAATGTCTTCTATCCTAAAGGCACAGCAATGGCATCAATGTGTTTTGACTATCAATGTTTTGCACTACTTTTTCTAGACAGTCATACACTAGTATCTTGAAGTCAAGTAAGAAAATATTAGTCTGTTGTGACAGTGTATGTAGTCATGCTTCATGAATGCTCTGAGAGCAACTACAAGCAGGATTTTTAGCAGTTTCCAGCTAGGGAAATACTGTGGTGCAACACCATTTAAACCTAAATAGCATTCTAGTATGTTTACTATCCGGTATTACATTTATCATGCACAGAGTCTGCATAAAGTAAGCTTCTTTGGGCTTCTTTAAAAGCTTTTTAAATTCCAAATTAATTTTTTTTTTTTAAGATATAATTACAGCACTCAGTATGTAGATCAAGTTTGATAGTCAGGTTTCATTACTGCTTGACTTCCACATTAGCAGAAGAACCCACTTGCTTTATGACTTAGAGGATAAGGAAGATAACTGATATTTCATACTAGAAGAATATCAAATCTGATACTGGTAGGAGCAACACTCAGAAGCAAACCCTTGTGCAGTGGTTTTCTTGTAGCCCAAGCTACTCATACAGGCAGATCACAAAACTAAGTATTTTGCCTCTTAACAAATAATGTTCAGATTGGTATGAATCATCTTAGACCTTCCCCCAAAATCCTTTCCGGACCCAGGTTTAGCTGTTTCTACTGCCCACTGTTTGAGCACCACGTACCCTTCTGTCTCAAGCTGAAGTCAGTTGTGACAGACCGCGCTTACTGAGCTCTCTCCGATCCCCTCCATGCAGTAGCTGCACTATTCCAGCTATTTGCCCCTCCACCCTCTTCATCTAAGTGGAAAGCCCGTCTTCGCTCTGCCTGTCATTTGACACTCAAGCACTGGAACATACTTGGGTAACACGACTCCTACCCTTAACACGAAGGATAGCATACAGCCTTGGTTTTAGCTTTCAAAAGACGAAGGATTACTTTCCAGTTTGTTACCACATACCGACTGTACTGAGCAGCATGATAAATGGTCTGTCGCGACCTCCAGGCAGACACGCCTGGCAAGAGGTTACTTCAAGAAGCTCCAACAAAGGCTTTTAGTGAAAAGCAGCAGCCTGACTTGACCAACAAACTGAGGCAGACCGTGACTGAGGCAGCTTCACCTGATAGGAACTTCTGGCAGCAAAACCCTTTTTGCAACATTTGGCTTCTCACAGAATAGCTAAATGCATCTTGATTAACTGCTGACTTCATCAGACTGGGGTAGGAAACGGTACGCTGCTCCTGAGGCTGGACGCCTGTCCCTTCTGCAGAAGCATCCCACAGCAGGGGACAGGCGTGACGAGGGCTCGCCTGAAGAACACTCAGCACAGACGCGGTGAGGGCCTCGGCACCATTCCGCTCTGCAGGGTCACTCTTCTGTCACAGTACTTGCAGATACAGGCATTAGCCCTCCTTTTTTATCCTCCAAAAGCTTCACGAAGCATTACATTAATAAAACTGTGCTGACACCATTCACACAGCTGGGGGATGAAGATCACACAGTTTAATGAGCTGAGAACTGGATTTCTACTTTCATTAAGGGGATTAACGTTATAAAAACAACTCTAAATTGTGCTGTTCTAAAAAGATGGAAACTGAACCATTTATACAGCTAGTAGTTTTCACCATCCCCAACAAGCCTATCCATAACTCCTGTGGGATCAAACTGTAACATAAGCCCACCTCTGAGGACAACCCTTCCCACTCTCCAAGCTGTCCTGCCAGGAGATTCCAAAAGTTCATGTCTAATTCCAATAGAACAGCTATCTCTACTAGAGAAATACAAGAAAACAAATATGTGGCTAGCTAGCTTTCAAGGTTCCTGCAAGCCCACTCAGTATTTTTCAGCCTTAAACTTTCAGCCGATCACCCTACTAAAACAGGCTGCTCCCACCAGGACCTGTGTCAGCACAATTCCTGGACCCCCAGTGAGCACAGCAGCACCAAGGAAAGCCCACACCAACAAACAGAACACCCGGCACCTCCAGAGGCATGCCATGTCACTGTGGTGCTGGATGAGGCTTCAGTGCATGACATTCACTTCCTGCGCATCCGGCAGTTTTCTAACATTTTGATACAAGTCTCAAAAGTAGGACTAAACTTTTATAGGGTAGGTTTTTTCCAATTTCCTCCTCCCCGTTTTTATAACTGTGTACGGACCAGTTGTTTTTGTAACTTCCACTGAATGTTTCGTTTCCAGTCAGTGCCTGTCAGCCGGTAAGACCACTCTGCTTTATTTTAACCATCTCCTGCCTGTTCCGCAGGGCAGGGAGAGCAGCGAAGCCTTATCACTCCGAGCGAGGAGTGCCACCTGAAGGCTGCCCGCGTTCCTGCGGGCAGCTAAAACAGCATGTTTGTTACCACTGAAACCCATCAGATGCTCGGCTTTTACAGGAAGGGATTTTCTTAAGACGATGCCCAACATGACCATGAGCCCGCATACAGATTGCAACATAAAATTCGTATGCTGTACAGCCCATAAGCTGCAAAAAAAGCCTGAGAATAAGGTGAAACGCAAACTGCAATATAGTAGCAAACGTCAGCTGCAACCTGGAAATTCAGCTAGACTCCCATACATCAGTGTAAAAGCCTCATATACCAAAACATTTTCTGTTTCCCCCCGGAAGTATCTTCAGGAAGACGCCTTTGTTCTGTGTACAATTATCAGTGTCCTACATAAATCTTTGTTAAGTCCAGTAAGTTTGTTAATGGTACCTCTGTAAATTAAGAATGTATTTAACCAATAAAATTTTTATAATGAAGTCACAATGGCATTTTTATTGCCTTAGGGTGTGGAGAGCTGAGCTTTCCACCTCAGGCAACAGTTTTATGGACCTCATTCTGCTTATATATTTAACCCAACAGCAAAGAAAACCCACCTCCAAACAAATACTAGTCAGTATTGCATCCCTTTGCAAGTAGCCCAAACCCCTCAGAGGGTCCCAATGGCTTTTAACAGTTTGCTCACACCTTCAGGCTCGGGCATTTCACTCCTGCCGCCTGCAGAATCTCTGACTTGCATGCCGTCACTGCAGGGTATTGGCACAAGCTGGTGATGCTCTGCTCCTGCCAGGGCAAGATCCCTCCTCCGGAGGACACAGGCTGACCCTGACTGAGCTGATGAGCCATTCACACACGCTGCCAAGTGCACTCTGCCCACTGCTGCCATTCTTCAGCTGACGCTTGTACGGAGAACACAGAGGATGCACTACATCTTCCTTCCTGCTCACCTCTTGCCCATCTGAGCTCATTTTACAAAGCACAGTTACCCAGAGCCCCAGCAGTCTGCTGTCCCCAAAAATAACTTTAAAAACACGAAACAAAGCAAGTTCTTGTTTCTTTCCTCAACTTGGACTTGCCTTTTTGCAACATACACTCCTCAGGCATACAGCTGAAGGAAAAAGTAATGGGAAAAAGGACACCCAATGTGTCAGTAATGAGCTCAGAAACGTCACTCAAGGATGTCTAACTCCTACTCCATGCAGAGTCCGGGCCAGCCGCAGTCCCTCAGGATGGGTTTGATGAGCTATTGCCAAGCAGAGGAGACGCAGCCACCACGTGCCACTGCTAGAAAGCCCCAACTGGTCTCGCTGTATCGCAGGGCTTGACTGTACGCACAGGTGTACAACTGCACGCACAAGTGTACCTGCAGAAAAACTTGCCGCCGCAGGTTGAAGGACTTGCGGCCTCGCCACACTCCCCCTAAATCACAGCTTGCTTCTCCAACTCTTGTAGAGTTTGAGTAGAGATGAAGGACCATTTGTTGCAATTTATGGCTTCAAAAGCAAGACCCTCTGGGGCACCTGGAGAGTGCCCTTTGCCTCAGCAGTACAGGTGGAGAGACTAAAAGCAGCACTGCTCCTTTCTCCCATTTCAGGGAGGTTTTGAGGACTCGCTACCCTCCTGCAGCACACACCAGGAAAAGCAGAACAAGCCCAATGAAGAGGGTTATGACTGAAGTCACAGGCCAATATCCTCCCCAACCTTAAAACAGTAACTTGGAATCACAACAGGAAATCCCATCACCTGCAGTCTCCTAAATCCATAAGAAATCGTTATTTTTGGCTCCAAAACAGGATTATCCACTAGGAAGAGGTGCAAATGCCTGACATGGCACAGTCCTCACGGGCAGCTTTTCTCCATGCACCTTTGTTACAACAGTAACACTTCACTGCTTCCCCCATTTCTGCTCCAAAGCTATTTCACAGCTGACTGCAAGAGCCACCACCCCAGGCTCCCCGAATGGCTCAGAACCGTTTTGTACCCAATCACAAATTCGCCAACAACTTAACAGCACAGAGTATAGATGTGTTGTTGCCCAGTTCTAAACGACACATGCCAGCAGCACGCAATGCGCCTTGTTTCAGCCAGAAACGCACACCTGCGAAACAGGCAGCTAAACCTTCAGGTTTTTCCATCAGGTAATGGAAAAAGCACTCAAATCCTAGTGTGGTTTGTAATCATAGCAGAGTTACTTTTTTCCAGTAGAATTTTGTCCCCTGAAGTTCCACAGGTTGTTCAGCTGTGGTTAGTTACCTCTCAGCTCTGACAGAGGTTAGAGCTACACACAACCGTGGTCTCGACGTTTTGTGCTTCTGCACTGCCCAAAATTTAATGCTGCTTCCATCTCAAAATGACAACATGAAGGTCTTTTAACACTATTGGAGTTATCTCGACTATCGGAGACCAAATCTAGCCCATGAGAGGTCCTATCAAATTACCACCAAGCAGCTTAAAACACAAACCTAACATTAACTCTCAAGTCAGCAGAGCCTGGATAAATCGCTCAGACTTCCCTGCAATACACCACTCAAACAGCAGTTTCCCCTGTGTGGCACCCCACGCTCCCTGCAGAGTGCTCCTCTTGGGTGCGCCTTTCACCACCACCACCTCTGCACACATCCACGAGACCTGTTCTGCGAGGACCGAAATCACTGGGAAAAGCCGACACAGGGAATCCTTGGTGTGTGTACTTTCAACCTTTCAAAAAAGGTGGAACAACCCTTCTTCCAGCCACCTCACACCACCAATGAGGAAAAGCACATCTCCAACACGGGGTTTTTTAACATCCATCCACATACCCAGTACCAACACTGTCTAGCAGCACACAGGCAACCAAACATTAGTTCTGTATATTAAAACTTTTTATTTTCCATCAATTCTTCGTTTCAGACGGACTCTTGCACGGGCGGCTCATATCCATCAGCTCGCTCTACTTTAGTGCCTGCCTCATCCCCAGAGGGTTTTCCAGCACCACCACCTTCACCATGCAGTTCCATCAGCTTGCCCACTGAAAAGAAATATAAATAATGAGATGAAGCTATTTAAAGAGAGTTTTAAATTACAGAATTGCTCATCGTATGCAAATTACACCACCAGAACATTCAACGCGGGTGTGATCGAGTCCCCTCTAGAGAGCTCATGGAAGGAGGTGCTGCTGCCGTAACTGGCAGGCAAAACCAAGCAGTCAAGTAAGCACTACTTAATGAAATTGCAAATTAAACTCTTGTTAAAAAAATAGGTAGAGTCAAGAACCTACTGCTGCATTACATGGGAATGTCAGAAAATGGGAAAATATAATCATTCTACGTCATCTGGGACCGAAACATGTTGTCATCATTCATTCCCAAGCCAAAGCCTTTCACCGTTCAGCAGTGGTTTCAGGCAAGAATTCAGAAGAGCACAGAAGCACGTGACTGCTGCCAGGCTTTCAAAAGCCTGAAAGCCAATGTCGGGCTAGGACAAGCCTGTTCACTACATGCCTACTTAAGCTTATGATGCTGCTTTAACATCGCTATCCAAAAGCAAACACAGTTTAAGCTACCAGCTTCCCACGTCCCCCTCAGAGCACTACACGTTTGCGGTAACTGACTTACACTCAAACTTGGGCTTCTTCAGCATCTTAACCTTGCGGACATACACATCGTGCAGAGGGTAAATGGACTGACATGCCTTCTCTATGTCTTTGCCAATGCTGTCTGGGATCCTGAGAAATCCAAGAGCACATCACAACATTAAAAACCAAGCCTGCTCCTTCAGCAGCAACACAGGCTTAAAAGAATACATAATATTCAACAGAAGTTTTGCACCAGTACTACTTTCGCTCTGGGACCATTTTTGTCAAGTATGGTTAGATTCCAACCCATTTTCCTTGCGATGTCTGAAGGGATGCAGTGCAAGCATGCTCACTGTGAGAGCAAAGCAAACACCACACGTGGAAAGCTTCTTCCTATCAGAAGAAGCCAGAACAGTCACAGCCCCAGCTGGCCAGAACTACAATTTCAGCCTACAGAAACGTGAATTAAAAATCTCTCCAGAGCCTGATTTTACATTTACACGAACACGATGGTTGACGGAAGTAAAATATGACAGAGACTAAGACAACATTCGAAAAAAAATGGCACACAGGCTTTTCAGCACAAACGTCTCCTTGCCTGGTCTCTGCCAAACAGCACGTGAAGCGCCAGCATTCCCTAAGCACTCAGTAACTGACCAAACAAAAACTCTTAAACCATGGGGAGAGAAAAGGAAACACAGCCAAGGCTTACAGCTTATTGACAACTTCTTTCAGGTCATTGGTTTGGACCTCCCGGGTCATGATTTCCATCATCTTCTTGCGAATCTGTCGAACCTGCTGATGCTGGGCATACGAGGTCTTGCGGATTTGGTTATTTCGCTTCTTCGTAAAACCCACGCAGAAGAGGCGCAGCAGGTACCCATCCGTAGTTTTGACATCTACGTGGGCTTCAATCATTGTCTAAAAAAGAAATGGGCATTTATCATCAGCACAACAGGCATGTCCCTCAACCCCACACCTGACACCCATTAACGCCTGCTGATGCCACCTGACACAGCCTTGCAGGCGTCAGTGGTTACCCCCCCTTCCCTAAAGGCTCTGGCAACACCATGGGCCTTGCTCTTACACACCTGCCACTTTTTGACCATGGAGCACATTTTATCCCGGGTGAGGTCCATTCCATGGAAGTTGGTCAGACAATTCTTGCCCTGAACGTCCTCAGTGATCAGTTTGAATTTACGGAAGGCAACTTCATCATTCTGCAGATCAGCCAGACTCACTTCAAACACACGACCCTTCAGTCCATCCGAGGCAATCTCTGTATGACAGAACACAATAACACGCCTTTTATTAACATTAGAAAACTATTATTCAAATCACATACAGAACTTCCACTTAATGCTTTCTAACAGCAGGTGATGCCACTAGCTTCACAGCTCCGAAGTCTGTGTGGATCTTGAACAAATTGTCTCACAGAACTAAATACTGTATTTTGTCAACTTTGTGAGAAATCTTAAGATAATTCAGATGCTGAACACAGACACCAGTACCCTGCAGATTCCAGCAGGCACAATAGTTGGGTTGGTCGTTCATTTTCAAGTGGACATGTTTACAAAGTATTTGGAAGTGATGTTTACCTTTCATTAGTGTGGATAAAAAGCCACCTTGCTCGGCAGAGATAAAGCAGCAAGAAACACCAAAGCACAGTCATTTCACAGCTCTAACAGCCAACCATTTTAACACTGGCTAATTCATATTTGGTTTACAATGACCCTTAATGTTTCTCACACATATACAGTTCAAAACCGCCACCATCTTTGTAAATTTAAGTGCAACCAGAATAGTGTGATGCAACTTTTCAGCCATTCTACATAGCTAATCTTCCAAAAATACTGTTACCTCTATCCAGATCATCCTACATTTTAACAGAGGCTTCCTTTTCCTGAGGTGTGCCAGATCATATAAAAAGTCTTTACAGTCCAATGATACATCTATGTACATCCCATTAAATTACTAATTCTAGCTCTGAGATCTCTACCTAAAAAGCTTCAAATTCCAGCCCCTCTTAACGATCCTATTATGAGCGGAGTCTCCTGCAAGGCTGTCTGTGCATCTCCCTCAGCGATAATCAGAATGACTCCTTATCCTCAAACTGGTCAGGTTACCCTAACAGCAGTTCATTAGAAACTTCAGGCACGTCCCTCCATATCCTACCCATGGTTTGGTACTCCGGTAGAAACAAGGACCACACTGTATCAACCACCCACAACTCAGCTCGTTTATTTAAATAACTCTGTCAGCTTAATAAAACTCACTCAAATCAAGCAATTAAGTTGAGAGCAGCTTTTATTTCCCCCCTGCTCTCAGGTTCATAATGGTATGAGCAAAAACTATGTCAGCAGTTCTTTAACTGAGTCTCATTTGGAGCTAGCACATGGAACAAGACCATATCTCTCTACTTTATAAACCCCAACTACTCACTAGTTCCTTGAGTCCTGGTGACAAGTGTCTTCCCGATGTTTCGGATATTAAACATCGCTGGTGCTTTGACATCATACCAGTCCTTTTTGGAGAAAGGATCAACCCTTGATTTAAATAAAGCAGAAAAAGCTTTTTTACTGATTTTCTCAGATCAAACTGGGTCGAAGTACAACCTTCCTCCCCATATGCTTTACAAAATGAAAACGTTAATATTTTGTGCTTTCAAGTTAAACATGGCCAGGCAGGTATGTGAATGCAGTCTGCATCACCCACCACAGCCAGGCACGCGCTCATTTCAATTTACTTCAGAAAGAGGACAACCAACTGCTAAAGCATCACAGCGTCAAGATGACAAATCGCACAGAACAGTGCGACAGCTCCGGCTACCGCTCAGGAGCGATACAAGCACTGCGCTTCAACCACCCTCCCCATTTCGTTTCTTGGCTTCTGCAGCTAAAACGCACCCGGTACAGCGAAGCCTGCACCACCACC
>NW_010248017.1:0-28379 GCF_000690775.1 Eurypyga helias
CGGAAGAACCAGAAATCCAAGGGATCCAAAGCAATAAAGCAAGCAAGATATAGGGGGATCTAGGCAGTATTTCATGTCTTTCTGATCTGTGCATATTTCACTTTGTCAAGTTAATATACAGAATATACCTTGCAACTCTGGCAATTCTCTTACCCATTTCAACTCAAACTCCTTCCATCTCAGCTGCTATTGCTTCATATTAATTCCACTTTTTTCTTTCTCCTTTTTTTTTTTCTTTTTTTCTTTCTTTTTTATCCCCCTCAAGGTAGCAACAGCAGTAGTATCAGGTAGAGTGCATAGGGCAGTCTAAACTCACCTCGATTTTGGATATCTTGCTTACACATGAATCTTTTTATGAGTACAGATTTTTTACTTAGTGTTTGTTGTTCTCATAGAAAGAAAGGAGGGGTGATCTCTCATGTTGGGGAAATTTTGATTCCTAGTATAACTTCAACAGTCTTTGGCCCTTCATGACATCAAGCACACCGTATGTCTTTAACCCAGTCTTGCATCTTGTGTTTGTTTCATGCACTTGTAACATTTTGTCATATTGCAGTAGTTGTCTAAATATTACTGTGTAAGCTGCCTCAGTGCTGATAGACAGTAGTTTGAAATATAAAGAAGAAAATGAGATTAAAAAGCAGATTACAGGTTATTAACTTTCTACACGATTAACCTGCAAAAGCTTCTAGATATTTGTAACATTACTTTTCAGCAACTATAATTAAGTAATATTCAGCGTAGAGTGATTTCTTTCATTATTGGAACAGTCTAGCACTAGAGTATCCCACTTCAGTTAAATAACACTGAACTTCAGGTTTTGCTAGTGATTACAGCTGTTGTGCTTTTTTCATTTGGTTGTTTTTTTTAAGAATTATTTAAGTGTTAATTTTTCTTTTGCTTTTAAATCTTATCCTGGCTTCCTGCGTAGTATAACAGCTATTTAATTTGCTTAGAGACAGTCACATAGACACACATAGGCACATATGTGTGTCCCTGAGCATGCTTTATTGTACTGGCCTTACGTCCAATTCCTTAAACGTGAAAGTATGTGAGACAAAAACTATAGTGGAGAAATTTACAGCTTGCAGTAGAGGTAAAAGGAATATGTAATTAAAGAAATACATTAAGACAGACATTGGATTTGATGGGTGATGTATGAAAGGTGAGTAATTCTGTATTGAAAGAAATATTTCTAAATATTTCACACAAAATTCAGGTCCACATGAAAAGGCCTAGATCTGATTGTCTTTCCATGTGTCCTGCATTTGAACAGTGATTTGCTGTTCTGACACAGAGTGATATTGTGTTGAACTTCATATAAGTGTTAGGTGAAATGAGTCCTCAATTCTGCAATGATTTCTATTACTTGATTCCTGTAACCAGATGAGGAAGCTAATAAATAAGGTCTTTACATTAAAAATGCTATTGAGAAACAGTAAAATCTAGGGTTAAGAATAATTTCACACTCAATGCAAGATTGTCAAATTTTGTGAGATAGCCTTGTGTAGTAAAATTGAAATGGCATCCTTTGACAAGTCAAGCAGCATACATAGGCTAAGAGGGCAATTGGTTGTGTAAATACAGTTGGGGAGCAAAATCATGGGGAAGAAGTACCGTAGGGAACTTCATACAAATCTTAAATCTAGGGTAGGGTTCATCTCTATTATTGTTGTTTAAAAGTCAGATGCATGAGTCTGTGCTAGGAATCGGGGTCCCTCACATACTAACAGAACTTTCACATAGACTAGATAAATTTCCCACTGAGGGTTTTTTATATCTTTTGCAATGGTTATAAATGAAAAATAGGCTAGCTCAGATTTATACATTTAACTCTTAGATGACTCCAGTTTATATTAATTTCTCCCTTCAATCTCTAAAATCTGTTTCTGGGTAACTCTCTGTAATTATAACTGTCTTTGTACTCTGACCAGGAAAATACTTACTGACAGAAGAAGAGAAAATGCCTCACCATTACTTGCTTTATTTGCTTTCCTCATGAGCGTTTCTGCTCTCCAGTTCATGGATGCTTCTGTAATAGCATACTGCCATAAGTGCGAGAAAGGCTGCTAAGGGATTGGCTGCTGTGTTGAGGGAAATATCCCAGCTGGCATCCCTCTATCCTAGGCTGTTACATGGACCACATCACCATTATTTCTGTGTGCCCCACAATCCTGATTTTATTTATCCTCTCAACATCCTGGTAAGGAGAGAACTGTTATTGCTGAAAATAACAGGAACTGATTTTTAGGTACTCATACACAGAGTACGAAAGGACATAGTCTGTTCCAAATCACCAAATATTTCCCATTTTCTGCAGGTGACCTGTACTGTGTATGAACCATGGTTTATGAGGTACTAGCTTAGACTTTCCCTGCAATAAATCTAAACTGGATGATAATAAAGAGATATCTCAAATTGTTGTCGGCTTTGGGGTTTTAGACTGTAACCTGCATGCAGGTCTCCTACAGAAGCAGTAGGGCCAGGGTTACAACCTCTTGTTCACTTCATGGGTCATGGGAAGGTGATTTAACTGCTGCACGACTCCTTCCAGAATGACTTTAAGCTCTTTCTTTGCTTAAAGGGGCAACATATTGTTTCTAAACTTTGGCAGCTATTTGGATGCTCATGTTAGCCAGCTGTTTTAACCAATATGATAATGTTTTCTACTGTAAAGGACCAGTTTCACTCAGGGTTTTTTTAGCACAGAAACTCTCTAATGCAGAGTTTTCTTTGGCTTAAGAAAGGTCAAAGTGCTCTCAAAAATGCTGTGATTTCACCTTGTGCAACACAGAATCCCCAAAAATCCTAAATTTACTTACTACCCAAGGATATATCGAAGTCCTGTTTGTGGTCCTCTGTTAATAAAGACAGTCTGACAGCATTGACATACATATTTTGGCTCTTATAAAAAGTTAATGTTAGATTAATTTTTATTTTTTTTATTCAGGTACACAGAGGAATTCAAACATGAATGTGTGCTAATGAAATGCAAGGGTTTTACCTACATGTATTTCAATCACAGATGGAAAGAAAAAGTATTGCAGAGATTGAGAATGATTAAAAGCACATAAAGCCAATTTCTCTTGACCATACATTAAGCAAGCATAAAGAGGAGGCCTTGCTTTACTTTCTATGAAGTGCATAATATATGTTCAAGTGTAATAAAAAAAAAAGGCTATTTAATAAGGAGAAAAAACCCAAGTAAAAAAGACATGTTCAAGAAGGAAGACTTGTTGAGGGATGAAAGGGCAATTTGCCAAAAGAATTATGCTTCTAAAGGAAGCATTGCATGCCAATTTTCAGTCCAAAGCAAAATGTCTCTAGCTGAGGTCTTAACTTCTGGAACAAAGGGATTGTATGCTACATAATGCTTGTAAAACAAGCAAGTAATCTCTGCACTAGCCTGTGTTAGAAATGAACAGAACATTCCCATTTTATAAATGAGTAATAGTAAGTCCTGAACATTTTTAATTACATTGTTCAGTTCCTCTAGAAGGAGACCCAAAAAGGAACAAGGATGGCATTGTAGTAAGACTCTGCAAAATAAAAAAATCCAACCAACCAAAAAGAAAACCAAAACACCAAACAAAAACCCCACAAAACTGAAGAAATTCTGTCTGCATTCTGCTGCAAAACTGAAATTGTAATTCGTACACCTGCCTCCTGTATAGGTACCAAAATTTCATACATGTGCTTGGATGCAGCACATTTGCCTCTTTCAGAGCATGTGAGAACCAGACTCAATCACACTTGCCAACAGTGTCCTGCCAAGCACAGGGAGCTGAGATACACACTAAGCAGAAAATGCCGTTTTGCATCCTCCCTTAGACGGCTGTCTTCAAAAGGAATAGACACTGTTAATGGCTTGCTGTAGAAGACTTTAATTCTGTGGTCTAGATGACAACCAACATAAATATGCAGATACTGTCATGTACAGAACAGAAGATGATAAACTAGTGTGAGTACAAGTGACTAGTTGTTACAGCAGTTTGAGTAGTCATGCAGTCTCTCTTCTTCCACAGATCACTGAAATATTTGTAAACTCAGAGAGCTTTAAAGCAAATCACAATTATTTAATCAAGATAGTGATGCAGCGTAGTATGTTGCCCAGGAGTTCCGCTCACTGCACATCATTCCTTCTTTAGACAGAAATAGGGACAGGTACTCTTGTACTGTATAATGCTGAATCACAGCATATCTCCCCATATATGCCCACATTTCAGACCCTGAATCTCCTTCAAAGAGACCATATTGTATGCATATTATTAGCTGTTGTCACAGCCTTGGCAACACAAGTTTTCCCATGTCCCTTTACAAAGACCTGTTCAGTCTTTCTTGTGTTAGTGTCCTAGAGGAAACAGTAGCTCTATGACCTATGAGATACTGCATAACAACAATGTAGTCGAGTCCATCCCTTATTAACGGTACTAAACTTATGAATTGGCCTTATGGTGATCTTACAAAGAAGTGAGACAGGTACCAGTCCATGTTGAAGGCTCCATAGAATCCCAGTGTTGGAAAGCTGGTCCTTGTCTCCTATGAGTGCAGTGGTTGGATAGTCATGTTGGCATTCTGAGATCTTCAAATGGGCTTTTAAATGAACTCTGCTAAGCATGTACCCTTTGATTGAAACCCTCAGTTGTTCTTGATGATCACTAACAGTTATGAACCCAGTATCTCCCACTGGCTATAAAAGGCAGTCAGTAATTATGTGGTGGTAGAAGTGTATGATCTTTGAGATGGGGTGTATTTATCTGTGAACTGCTGGTTCAGAGGTACATGGTCACATTCCTGATCCTGTGTGATGATCTGACCTTATCTCCGCAGAAACAGCTTGCTAACTTCAAGAGTATCCACTCCTGTCAAGTAATTTCCAGACATAGGGAACCTGATCAGCCCAGACTCCGGCACACTGGTGATACACCAATTTCATAAAAACAAGTCTCTTATGGAAATCACAGTGGATGTTAGCTACACCACCACAAAGAGTGTTCATGCATCTACTTTAATTGTGGGGTTGGTACTTTCTTCCTTTCTGATCTAATGTGCTGCCTGAGAAGAAATCATATAAGTCCTTAAATCCTGCAGTTCGGATGTTTAAATGGCAGATCTGGTATGGCACGCTTTTAACACTTTAACACTGTGAAAATTTGAAATTAGTCAAATAGTTCTCTCTTGAAGAATTTGAGGTAATCCTGAGTTATAGATGAACGTGGCAAACTGGAAGGTGTATATATACTGGGTCATTTTGAATCCCAAACTCAAGGCTTAGAAGACCCCAAATAACTTCAGAGCAGCTCTAAGGTTTTTTCTCTGTAAATGGTCTGGGCACAAATCTTACAGTTGGTGTGAAAAGAACAACCCAGCAACCTAAAATATTTCTTTGTTGTAAATTTTGAAAGAATGTTCTATTTTGCAATGCAGTGGCACATTTTTCTTTGGTGCAAAACGTAAGGGCTATTTTTGTACTTTTGAAGAAAAGTGTTGAGTTAACTGCTAGTTCAAATCCTTCAGGGCATTAGTTTTGCCAACAGCAGTTTAATAAAGACTCTTGGTTTATCTTCTTTTCACCTCTTCTCTGCTGTTATTGCCAGTCCACAGATAAACTCAGCTTTGTCTTGGAAGGCAAGAGTGCACGTGAGATGTGGATAAAAGGAGGAAAAAACAATTTCTGAGGGTTACGTGTGATTAATCACTGGCTGATATTTCCCCTACTTCTTTATAAGTTTATTGCATAAGACTCCTGACTAATCCCCCTGAAGGGCTCTAATTTGTAACAGAGTTGAAGTGAACAATATTATTTTAAAACAAAACAATGTGGCACGAAGGAACACAAGCCAGTAAATACACACAGGGCAGATCCTGTGGAAATAAATAGATAAAAATTCAATTTGAAGAGGTTAATTATACTCAGAAGGGCTTTTCCTGCCTTAAAGAAATCTGTTCAGTTCCCTGTAGATATGGATAATGCTTAATGGAGACCTATGAGTAATGGAATATGGTTACTGTATGGCTGTCTATGCTTCTCAGTGGCCTAATCATAGGTGCAGAAAGGTCCTAAAATAAAACAAAATTCAAAATCCTTTATTTCTAACCATAAGTACTTTCCAGTGCCTATCTCTCACTTTTCAATGAAAGAAGAAACTGCCAGTCTATCAAAACTATGGCATTACATTCACCACATGCACAGCTGGCTCACTACAAAGTAACTGCAAAACTCATGACAGATCAGACAAAAGTTTTCCACCATTTTAAAATATACTTGTTACCTTAAAATTTCTTGGCAAGAAAAATATTGATCACCTGACTGAGAGAAAACTAGGAGTCTATTAAGTTTTGATTTGAAAAACTTTTATCTCTGTAGGAGTAGTTGCTCTAGAGGTCATGTCCCTAGGAGGTAATATGTCTTGCTATAACTAACATGTATCTCATAAGCTAAGAGCATGTTAAAAAATTTATGGTTTCTTGTGGGTGACATATGCATACAGAAGAATGTAGTTTGTTACAATAGTTTGGCCACCTTTGTGAGTTCTAATAGTCCAAGAATTTGCCCTAGACCATTGCCATAATTGTGCAGACATTCATAATAAGCTTTGAAAACTGCACTTGTGACCACTGGCCTTAAAAAAGGATTAGTCTTTTTAGGGGTATGGTATTTTAAATCAAGTTTATACAGAAAACTACACCAAATATCATCTATGTGTGAAAATGCTCCCCCCCCTACCCCTGACTGACCTTTTTCTGTAACCCTGCTAAAGTGGTAAGCACCAGTGACGGTGGTGATGGATGTGTCTGTTTGTGATGGATGCATTCAGTTCAGAGGGGGTTTAGGGAACAACACAATAGCCAAGGGCTAATTTATGACAATGCACCCACCTAAGCACAGTGCTGGCCAATGTCTGACAAAAGCCAAACTTGGAAGAAACTAACATCTGCTGTTGGTATATAAATATGACTGTGTTAATCATCTTACTCTCATAAACAGTGAGCAGATCAAGAGCCCTTTATGCTCTCCTGCACAGCAGCTGGCTGCACACCAAGATCTCCCCTTGAGTAGGGACACCTCTCAAGATTACTCCTCAAGGATGAGAGATTCCTTGATGCAACATTCTCATTAAGTGCCTAATAGCATGCTAAATTTTGAAATCTTAGCCAAGTGATTTTAAGGATTGATTGCACATATATAATCCTTTAGAGATAAACCATTGACCAAGTCTGGAACTAGGACTGGATCCAGTTGCACCTAGCTGTTTCTCTGAGGAGTTTAGAAAACAAGGGTGTCCTTTCTGAATCTCATGACTCAATGGGAGGGTCCCCCTGACAGTTTTGTCTGAGCCTGTCCTCTATGAAGTAAATAAACAAGTGTACCTTGCCATTGAATCCTGTTAAATGGTAAATGTCACAGTGGTTTAACTTTGTTTGTATCAATAATATGTGTTGTTACATCTCTCTTGAGAGTGAAGTATACTCTCACTTTATCCATGAAAATATTAAGTTTTTGCTGCTCAGTGTTGCACAGATTCACAATCATCTGATACTGAACAAAAAATTAAATATCCCAGACATGCCCTCTATTTTATTGTTATTGTTTTTCAAAGAATTCGGAATAAACAAGAATCTCTTTCATTCCCCATTCCCAATTCGTATAATGTCTTCTCTCAAATGAAACTTCATGCTGCTTTCAAAGACTTCGGAATAAACAATCTCTTTCATTCCCCATTCCCAATTCGTATAATGTCTTCTCTCAAATGAAACTTCATGCTGCTTTACTAGCATTTGTCTGGAACTAAAAGTTCTAAAAAAAAATTAAAAAAAAAAAATAAAAAAAAAGTTACCCATCGAGCACAAGTCATGCATGCACCCATGTACACGCAGTTAGTGCTCAAGTCCATTCACAGGTTGTGCTGTTACTAGCAATTCGAACAATGATAACATAGCATAAAACTCAATCTAAACAGATTTTCTTTTTTCTGCTTGATGTAGGCTTTTGAATTTTGTAGGGTAAAACATTTTACCCTACAACAAGCATATAGAAGAACAGAGCAGTGTTTCAAACTTCTTGTTGAAAAGATGACAGCAATTCATAGACTTAAAACTGTACAATTTTGGAGGGTTTTTTTCCAGGCTTCACTATCCCTGATAGAAGGGTATTTGAGACCTCTTCTAATCTCATGTAATCTCTTCATGGACAGTTCTCCAGTCTACACTACTCTTCTACTTTAATAATTCTCCTCTCTTCAAAATTTATTAGCAACAACTATATTCTTTCTCAATCTTAATTTTAAAAGTATGAATCTAAATGAAATCTTTGTGTCCTGTGATTACCCAGATTACTCATTTCCCTATTCCCACTTACATTCAACATTTTTGAATGTAGGTAACTAGAACTGTATATAGTATTCCTAACAAGATTGTACTAATGTCTAGTATGAAATGTGCTAGTTCTTTCCTATCACTGGTCAAGTTATCTCACCTAATAGGTCTCCAAATTTCATGATGCCGAAGAGCTTCAGCATCCTGTCATCACTTTGTATTATCTTCCTTTTCTGTCATATCCAACTGAGTTTGCAACTTGTTATTGAGGCTTTACTAAATGCATACATTTTTATTATGTACTATTAAATTTCATCTCATTTATTCTCAGAATACCAATCTCAACCAATAATTTCCCATGATGCATTGTCTTCAGTACTTTACTGGAATGAGACCCACATCTTTTAATCCTGATGCTATTCATGAGCTATGTGCTCTTCCATAAGGCAGCAGATACCAGTGTCTCTTGGTGCAGGGTTCTAGTGCCCATTAACAAGATCAGTGAACAGAAGATGTTTTATCTCCTTGTTAGTGGAACTGGATGCTAAATTGGGTCCTGCAGGATATGTTAGAGGAAATGTTCCAAAAGACTGATCCTGAAAACAAGGATAGGATGTGTTTGTGTGTAATGTATGTATTCTTCAGGGACACTGGGGGATAAGGAAACTGAGACAAGGGATTTGAAAGCCTTTCTTTCTGCTGTAACTCTCTTTAAATGCACTTACTTCTAAGACGGAACAGTGGATTTTGATGTAATTCCTGTGTTTTCTACATACTAGAATGACATTCCAGTCCATAGAGGTCATTGTTTTAAACACAAAATTGCACATATCCAAAACTCAAAAATTATTTCCAATCCCAAATCACAGAAAAAGTGACATAGGATTTCTAAAGTCCATTTAATACATGTGACAAAGGACTGCAGCAAAGCAGAAACAGGAGCTCTGCTTTCTGTCTATGGTAGATATCAGATATTCATGCAGAAATCAAGTATATCAAGAAATTAAGAAAGACACAGAAATGAGAAAGTGGGAAGGTTAAGAGAAAAAAGAATTCTAGAAATGAATATGAAATGCAGGTCTTCCAAACTGGTAAATGTAGTCATACAAGGTAAAGACCTGATAATAAGGTCTAGAATACTGTATGATCAGATATCTCTGTTCTTAACTTTATTTCCAAGCTTTAGAAGAACAGGGACTGCCAATCAAAGATTGGACCAAAATCCTCTTCTATGTGGTTAATCTTACTTCTTTTGTGCTTTGAGATAAAATGAAAGTGATCAGGCCCAGTCAGCATGAGTTTATGAAAGAAGATGCTGCTTGACTAACCTCATCTCCTCCTATGACAAGGTGACCTGCTTAGTGGACAAGGGCAAGGCTGTGGCTGTTGATTAAAAAAAAAAAAAAAATCAAATAAAATTAATTTTAATAAATTCAGTTGCTGGATTAGTATTTTGTAACAATGTGTTTGTATGAAAATGCTAGTGAATTTCTTTATTCCCCTGAAAAAAACAGTCACAGTGCAGGAAAATGCAGGAGACAGAAGGGAGAGAGGATTTGCAATCAGAGTGAAACACGGTTTTGACATTTTTTGAAACAATGTTTTGATTTTTTTTTGTTCAAAATTTTTTTGCATTAGGTCTGTTTTAAGTTTCTGTAATAAATTATGTTTTCTACTGTGTAGAAAAGTCAAACCCAATTGTTTTTATCTGCCCTTATGCTGACCTTCATAAACTGAAAGAACTGTTGAACCCAGAATTTCTGAATATTGAATTTTTTGTTATTTTGTTGTGAACTTGGTGAAATGTTTAATATTTCCCTTATGGAAGGGAAAGAAATATCTCTAGACATCACCAGTCCTATTTCCTATAGGTCCTGCCTGGGACAGAACAAATCTTTCTCTGGAGATGTCTTTGTTCAACAGGTTTTGATGGACAGTAAATGTGTGATGACAACTAAACTTCTAACTTTTTGTGAGGTAGTTTTAGATGAAATAAATTCCCTAAAGGACCTCAGAAATGTTTGCATTGATTTCAAATTAGTTTTAACTCAGAACTCAGTCTTTAATGAAAATGATTGTAAGAAAAATTAGGGTTGTGAACTCAGACCCATACCCTGAGGAGTAAGTAATGAAAAAATATTTATGAATTCGAATAATAAAAAGTAAATAGCTTTGAAACTTATTCCAGTGCATATTCCAAGTCAGATACGTTTCTAAAATACAAGAAAACAAAACAAATTTAGCCTTCAGATACTGCACATAGCTTATGTGCCTAAATTTTGACAGCCTAATTTCTTGTTAAATTCAGTTAAGATGCCCTGAGTAGCCAAATATATTTCAGATAAAATATTCAAGCTTTTCTCAGAGACCTTGACACTGAGCTAAAGACTTTCCTTATGACCCAAAGGAGATTTGTGCTTGCAGGTGGTATGGCTCGAAATGGTCCTTCCTCACAGACTACACATCATCTGCCACCATAAGTTTCTTTCTGCATCTTCTGTATCTCATCCTTCTACATTTCCATATTCACTTCCTATATTCTCTTCCTTTCTTTCATGATATTTATCCCAGTGCATATGCTTTATTTGCATAGAATAGAACCTAAATTATTTTACTCATTTGTAACTTTTAACATTGGATTTAAAGTAAGTTATCCTTTAAAATTTTTCAACACATTAGAATTGAATATAAATTCAACCTGTAGGATGTCAGTTTTGCTAAATCACCTGTTTTACCAAGTTTGTTATTTTAAGTGTTTAGTGTATGTTCATTCCTAACATAAACCTATTTCCACTAGCAAACTTTTGCCAGAAACATATTTAATACATTTGTGAAAAAAAGATGAATTTTCTCCAATAAGCCTGTGTAAAGTAAATCCTTCTTTTATTACTTTAACACAGACAAGTTTATAACACAGTCGACAGGTAAAATCACTGTATTTCAGTTCTCCTGTGTAAAAGGAGGTCTTCCCTGAGAACTGGATCTCTCTTACCTGACTGTAGTCCTATAATATATAAGATTTTTAGTCTAACCAGTCATCTAAGATCCTCTATAATCCAAGAAGGAAGTGGCAATCTCTCTTCTCTTTTTTTTTTTCCTTTTTTTTTTCTGTCCCCATTGACTATGCAGCTTAATCTTAACCACTAAACTTCAGATACAGGTGACCCAAACCTTTGCTGAGCCTTCAGAGCTTTTCCCACAGATGAGGAGCAGCTCGGAGAGGGTGAGCTTTTCCCACAGGTGAGGAGCAGCTCGGAGAGGGTGAGCTATCTTCCCTGACACATGGCCTCACTTCACACTCAAGGTCAGGGAGATGTGACCAAGGATGGCACGTCCCTAAAAATATCTCTGTCCTTGTGTCTTGAAGCATTGGGTGACCAAGACACATCAGGACTTCTGCCACCACAGTCATCACTCACACCTGACCATAAGCAGGACAAAGGATGTTCTTAACTCATTGTGCTTTTCTCTGGCAAATATTGAGCCTTTCTTCCTTTTTCCATTATACAGTTTCTGTTATATATTTAGCATATTTTTATTACTTTTTTCTCTCTCATGCTGCTTGTTTGTTAAAGAAATACATTTAGCATACTACCATTTAAAATCACTGTTTAAAAGTACTGTTATATACCATAATTCTTACAAGTCTATATAAATTGCATTTGCAGTTGCTGGTAAATGATGCTGCATAAATCAACTGGAGCTTTAGGTATTTTTAGTGCTTCCTGTCAATACCTGGCCATAAATCCTGCACTATTGTCATTAGCATCCCAGTTCAACTCTTTAAGGAATTTCTTTCATTGCATAAAGACAAGCTTAACATAGTGATGAATGGTTAGAAAAGAGAATCTTTCCCTGGGCAATTTCCTCCTTTCATTTTTATATATTCACATGGAGAAAAAGCAGTTTGTTTTTTAGCTGACACTGAATTTCACAAGTTTGTATGAACATAAAGGGAATACGATGTATGTCCCAGCATGAATCCTACATGCTTGTGTACCCTTGCCTTCACAGAATGGCAGAGGTTCTAAAAAGAGCCTTATTCCCTTACCTTTCACTGAATCTGAAAGTAGAATATATAGGAATCATGGGAAAACTTAGATGTAACAGTGGCTTGGCTGCACAGGAACTTTTTTCCTCCTGTTTCAAGCAGTACTGTCTAGAGATTGCTGCAGGGTGCCCTGGGATCTTTTTTTTTTTTTTCCCCCTTCTTTCCTATTGCTCTTTTTATTACTTATAGCAGCACTGGGAAATGAGACATTAAGTGAATTATGTTTAGAGGTTTATTGTAGTTCCTCTGACTGGACTATCTGTTTATTGTGTATCATCCCGCCCTCCCTTGAAAATAGATCACTAGTTCAGAGCTGTAAAATGCTCATAATTTTGACTTTAATCCAGAAAGAAACAAAAAAAATCAAAGAACAACAAAGGCTCCCCTGGGACTATTCATGTGCTTAAAGATAAGTGCTTGTTTAGTACTCAAAGTACTTTATGGCAGCAAATTATAGGATCAGCTGCCTTGATTTTAGAAAAGCCTTTGAAAGAGTTTCCTACATTCATTTCTACAAATAATTCTATTTTACTCTGTTCTGTTCTCTGGGAATGAACCTCCTACATAAGAAGATGATCACTTGATTTTGCTTCCTTTATCCAATGTGCCTTTATATAGCTATACTTTTCAGAAGACATAAGGATAAAGAAAGGCAATTTAGAAAGTTGAGTGTCCAGAACTTAGCAATTAAAAAAAAAAAAAAATCACTACTGGAGTTAGCAAAGTCATAACATCTCAAAATATCCTAGCATTATAGTATTGAAGTTTTATCTTCTACTTATATTTCACCAGAGAGTAAGTTTGTATAACGCCATCATTTTAAGACAGGTTTCCAAGGGAAAAATGTTGGAAGGGCCTATTATGTCTGTCTCCTTTCAGAGTGTTTATTCTTGTATATGTAAAATGTATTCATGAATTCCCAATAATTATTAAAAAAAAAAAAAATTGCTATGTATTTTGAGAACATTTTAAGAAAAAAAAGGCAAGTAGAGAGCAAACCTAACCTATTATGCTTGACTAGTCAGAGTGTTTGCAATTCTGGCTGGTCCTTGCACACATAGTTATCTTCACAGCTTTTACTTTAGAAATAGGTATTGGAGTGCAGAGGGAAGATTGAGGAAGAGGTGAGGGCAAATGTAGGGGCCTTGGGGATCTGGAGAGTGTGGTAAGAGGATTGAGTTTACCTGAGGGGCCTCTAGATATAGACATTGGAACTGATGAAGCCTTGTTTTCTTTCATATTTCGTGGGGCAACTGGGTCTCAAAAAAGTAGTCTTCTCATGACCAGACTTCGGGACTTCACTATATATCATCAAAACCTATTTCTGCTTTACTCTGTCAAACTTCTGATGCTTTTAGCACCTATCACCTGCCCAATTTCCTTATTCCCACACCCCTTAAAAGTCACTTAAACTGTAGCCTCCTGTTTCTTCCTCCCAGACTTCTAACTGGGAATGCAAGAAAAAAAATCTACTTGATCTGAACTGTGAGATCAGGATTAGATCCTATCTTCTAGGGAGGGTAACTTAGAAGTCAGAACTGAAGCATGCTCAATGTAGATGACCTCTTTTAACCATTACAAGTCTTTATTAAAAGTATCTGAAATTATTCCCCCCACTCCCCCACCCCCATGCCTGTAACTTGGCCAAATTTTCTTGAGTTTGGCAAATGCCACAATACCACACCCACAGTTATGACACTGACATAGTTTCTCAAAGACTAATCATAAAATACGGCCAAAATGTTGTCTCTTCATTTTGGTCTCCAGTTTGATTTTGCCCTGATTGCAGATTCTTTCCATACAAAGCCTGAGATAAAAAAAAAAAAAAAATCAGCTCCACTGGCTGAAGTTGAAAAGGAGAGTTAATATCTGAAAGCAAAATTTTATAATAGGATGTGCCAGGTACCCTTATGAATACTTAATTCTAAATAGAAAAAGAGAATATGGTGATGGAATGCAAGCCTGTCTCATGTCCTGTATATAACAAGCCATTCAGGTGAATAGATATAGGTGTCTAACATCTGAGATCACCCAGGGTTTTTGAGATTTATCTCTGGCAGATACAGCACAGGACTTGCAGCAGGCTTCTAGCCTTCTCCTGCCCATGGCAGGGGAGTTGAAACTAGATGATCTTCAAGGTCCCTTCCAACCCAAACCATTCTATGATTTTCGTATGGCAAATGGAAAACAAAGTAGTCATCTGAGTACATTTTAATTCTTCTCATATATCTTTTGTTTAGGTATTTGATCTGAATTTATTGATCTTCACTTGCACCTAGAAGCTAGTGGTGTTGTCAATAAAGAGTAATATGGTCACTTCAAATAGAATTAATTACACCACAAATCTAAAACCCTATTTTTTGCATGTATTTGTATATATATTTCACTTCCTAAGGAAGAATTTGGTAAGGAGGAGACACTCCAATATATGTTCCTGATACTCATGTAAAGATATATCCTTGGGATAGTTGTTGACAGGCATCTCATCTCCCGATACTGCTCATACCGTGAAGGAGAATAGGAACCTGTCAAAAAAGATTTTCAACTAAAATCTGATATATCAATGATTCTTTTCTCTCCATACCAGCACTGAGGCTTTTATGAGTTCTAGAATGGTCTTAGCAGTTCCCCACTACTCTTTCTCACAAGATTTTAAAAAAAAAAATATACTCAGTTTAAACATTCAAGTGAAACCTCTCATTTGATAGAATTACAAATATTTATAGTCCAGTACATGAATGCTCTAGTCATTTCAATATTCCAATCAATAAACAATTCCAGTAACAGTAAAAGCTAAATGCAGCAGCAGCAATGCTACTGGATCATTAAACTACTCACAAAATGTATTTATCTTCCTTTTTCCTTTCATTTATAATACACTCTGCTCTCAAATTTTCCTGGAATTAAAGGTGAGGGTTTTTTTAAAAAAAAACTCCCATGTTTTCTTATATTTTTCCATTGTTATATATGAGCTTTCAGCCATTAAACAGACTTTATAGTTTGCACAGTAATGCATTCTAGAATTTACTGCCAACTTGATAGCATTTTTAATTTAGTGAAGCAACACTGTAATGCAATAGTGTCCCTGAAGAAAAATCATTGTCATTATTTTTCTGGTGCTAAATTTCTCTAATGAAATCAATTCCAATTTATGCTGCTTTTGTTATAATATATAACTTGCTTTAAAGTGTAAATGTCCTAGCTGTTTGCTATAATGATATTCTAAGTTCCTGTTCACAAACACAATCACCACTGATGAGATTCATAACTGATTGGGGCCTATCAGCAATAGGCTGTCATGCAAAAATATTTGGGAGAGAGTTGATAATGATTGTTTTAAGAGTAGCTAGGTCACTAATACATCTGACAACATTTAAAAAAAAAAAAAGAAGGAATAAAGACATTATGAGTCTAGGTATGACTATGAATTAAAGATGCCCTGATGTCAGAGGAATTACAGAGATGATCCGTGAACCTAATGTGTTTTGTTTATATACAGATGCTATTCACCTTACATTAGCTGCTGCATCTGTTTTTGATTGAGATTTAATCCAGTAAGGAGCACATGCTTTAATATATTCTGAGAGACAAAGTATCCTAAATGGAGTAGCACTTTAGATGATGTTAAAAAAGGCTGCATTTGGATGCCCCATCCCTGGAAGTGTTCAAGGCCAGGCTGGATGAGACTTTCAGCAACCTGGTCTAGTGGAAGGGGTGCTTGCCCATTGCAGGGGTGGGTTTGGTCCTAATAGGAGCACAGCTCTCATTTCCTACCCACCATAAATCTGTAACCAACAAAATGGGAAAGAATACTCAGCTAAATTATTTATGAAGTTTAAACACAAGCTCAGGTCAATATGTAGGTGCATATTTAGAAGTTTATTTGCTGAAAAAAAGAGATCAAATCAATCTTAAACTATCTATTAATTCCTGGAATATCATTCCTTATTATTTTGAGACACTCATGAAGGTTTGGTTCCGGTCTTAATTCTTTTTCCTCTTTTATAGGAATTAGCTCCAATTTCTCAAAAGGGTCCCCACACCAGGACATCTATTCTGTGATGAATTTCTCAAGAAATAGAGAACTGATTCCTTTCCTTTCCTGAACTTCTGACATTGTTTCTAGTCAATAGAACTGCAGGAAAATCTTTGCTTAAAACAAAGCTAAACAAACAACAAGATAAAGCTATTGTATTTGTGAAGAATTCCCTTGATTTCAGATCTTCCTGCCCATTCGTCTTTGATTCTGTTCTCCTGGACTCATGCATTTGGGATGTAACTCCTGGGCATATCTGCTCACCCTTTCGCCCTTCAGACCTATCATTTGCAATCGTTTCAGAGAAGAAAAACACTCTACCCACTTTATCCCTTCTGAAGTTGCTGTGGAAGAACACAGAAGATGTAGGGATCAGATCCCATTTTCCTTGTAGGGGTAAATAATTTAGGTTTCTAACATAGTACTGTTCTGCAGAAAATGCCTCTTTTTGAGGTTACACACCAAAGGTATTTCCTCATAAGACATTAATTTTGTTTGCTTAGACACTACGTGCTGGGATATAAAATGGTAAGAGATTTGGTTTCTTTGGGTGGGTTCCTAGTTTGCTGAAAATGAAACCTAGATAAGAAAACAATGAAACAAGAAGATGAAGAAAGGCTATGGAGCACTCTCCTATCATCAAGGGTAAATGGTAGCTTTACCTGGAGTAAATATTTCTGGTTTTCTGGGTTAGCACTCATGTATTTGTAAAGTAACAAAGACATGAAGTAAGTTACCCCAAATTTTTATTGCTCTGATATGTATTCCCTGATGTTTGCTGTTTAATTTGTTACTTAACCTACATTTTGCCTTTGGCTTGACACTCCAGGAGACAGTGACCTTTAGTAAAAATTCTCTGGAAAGACCCAGTGATACTGATACTGATTTACAAGATGAGCTCATCTCAGCTAGATTCCTTCAGGTATCTTCTAACTTTGGTTATGGTAGTTGATAACATGGCCTCATAATTCTCCTTATTCTCCAGAATTCAGAGAGTGCTTTGCTTTTGCCTCCTTTTAGAGGAAGTTACTGTTATGTGGCTATTTTACTTCATTAAAGTAGGCTAGAGCACACAGTATTTGTTTAATATTGCTTACAAAAGGTTCGCTCAATACTTATATTTCACTGATGGTGAAACTATGAGCATGCTTAAAGTTAAGGATGTGCTTACTCCTTTCATTTAAGGCATTAGTTTGCTTTTCATGGTTTCTTATTTCTTTTCTAGTCTATTGTTTGAACTTATAGTTTTAGATTTAGAGTTTATGCTATATTAAACTTGACAGAATATTAAATTATAATACCAAGATCTGTCTAGCTTTGTAGAATTAGAAAAACATGCCTGAGGAAACAGGGCTGGTTTTCTTTAAGCATACAAAACTTGAAAAGGTAAAAGTATGATTTTCAAAAATCATAACAAGGCACTGCACCTAGACAGACAGAGGCATTAAAGTGAGAGTGCTATTAATGAATCCCTCAGGAAAATATATTTCAAGTTATGATGGGTGGGCCATCCAAGTTTATAGCTTGAAATTTATATGAAGTATGAAATCTCTGAATTTTGAAATGCATTTTTTTAAATGTATCACTCTACAACTTTGACTTATCTAATCATTATTTTAGTTAAAATCATAATTACTTCCATTACAAAATTATGGAAATATTTTTAAGAAAAGTAGCCTATTTTTCATTAAATAGTCATTCTCTAGTAGCACAGAAATTGTTCATAACACTGTAATGTAAAAATTATCAGTTTTTTTGTTCCTCTCTTTTTCCTGCTGCTGACCACAATTTTCAGTACATTTCAGACCCCCTTCGAGTACAAACTAACAAATTATGTTGTCACCAGAGTAGGCATACCTATGTAAATTACAAGCTTCCATGGGTTAAAACTAACATCTGTAGTACTAGTATATAAAAAACTTCACATTTGTTTAAAATGGGAAAACATATTCCCTTGGAGTCATCTGATAAAATATAAGGTACATATTTAGTCTGAAATAGTACTAAGTAAGGAAAGTTTTTTAGCAGGTTTCAAAGGCTCTTTCCCAGTTGTATTCAATCAAATCTCTACCTTTCCTGAATATCCTGACCTCTGGATACAGCCCTAATCCTAGAAAATTTCTGCAAGAGAAACTGTCTCAGAAGTTCCCCATTCCTACCTTTTAGGTCTTTTCCTACCATTGCAGTCCTTGGAGAGTCTAAGTGGCTACTGTCAGGAACTTAGCATACATCAGTGTGTACATTTTCAAGCCAAAAGAAGTTGTAATGGGATGCATAGTGAAAAAGACCACTTTTGAGATAACTGATGTTGCTTTCTTGGCCATTAGGCATGGGGTCTGAATAACCTCTAAAACTGATTGTAATGTAACTCTACTCTTCACTGAACAGTCAGTTGTTTCTGGCCCTATCAACTATGAATATAGTATCTAATACTGCTCAGTAAGATCTCCTTGTTTATTGTAAGCAAGAAATTCCATGGGACCAAGAAGTAGTATAATTTCTCATTTCAAGCCCAGTTAGTAACTACAAAGTAGAAGAGCATCAGAGTTATTCCCATTGTATTATTACAGAATGATTGGACTCCACGATGGTTTGTGAGAGATGAATTGACTGAGAGCCCTTGGGGTTGTAGACATTTATTTCCCACTAATATCATCTGGTATCTTTACGTGTGAAATGGGTCCAAGAATTCAGCTTTGAAAAGAAAACCTCAAAAAAGGCCTCAAAACCACATTAATATTTCAGTGATGTTTTGAGCTGTAAAACTTGAGATTGATGTTGAAATTGTTGGAGATGTCATGATGTTGAGGGTCATAGCTCACTTTTGGAATAAACTAATTCCCTCATTAGTGCACTCTTGGAAAAGAATTATTTCAGACTTTTGCAAAATGTGCTGATTATCAATTACGATGCCAACCCACATTTCATTGCTACCTTGTATTCCCTTGTACACCTGAGTTCAGGCTGAATTAACATTTTTATACTTAGACTGTAGGTTTATGCAGTAGACCATATTTTTATCCCGTGTTTCTCATTACTCTTTGGATCCAGGATCCAGAAAAAGACAAGCCCCATATGAAGTACACAGAACTGAATCAAGAGATAAGAACTCAGGCACTTTTGTGAGAAAGCTTAAAAAATTTCATCACGTTTCTTGGAAATACTACTGAGAGCACTACAACTGCATACTGTCATTCTTTCTACATCATCTAAACTTAACATATTTAGAAATAAAAAATAATTGTGTCAAACACAACCGGAGATTTTTTTTTCCCCTGCCAGGCATCAAAAATAAGAATTTATTTTAGATGTTAAGTGCTTCATACATATTATGACAAATACAGTGCAACCTTCAAAATAAATGAATTATTCTAAAGGTCAGATATGTCATGGAGTACAAAAGAATAAAAAAATCCTGCAAGCACTCCAGAAAATAAAAATTGCTCAGAGAGAAGAAAGACAGATCAGATATGAGAGAGACAAGCTACAAATAAATCATTACAGACAATGAATATTTCAAATGCACATGCTCCAAGGACCACCCTCACTCTCCTGTGTTTTCATGATTTCCTAAAGGGCTATTTGTGTCATGCATTTCTCCCACAAGTACATACTAAAGTACTAATATTTTTGTCTTGGTCTTTCAGCATGGAAGAAATTGCTTAACTTCATGGTTCTAATTTGTTTGGTTTTCACCCTATAAACTCATGAGTGGTCTACATTCTTAGTTTAAACAGCAATAGTTTTCAAACAGGCATCAGACACACTGTGTCATTTTATTATTATGGTATTTACTGATACTTTTTTCCCCAAAAATTATTACAATATTCTGATCAATTGTAATAGTTGCACAGTATAGATCACTATCTTTATAATTAAGCTGTCTTTAATGTAGATTATATATATATATGCTAGTAACATTCAGGATTCACTAAGGTAATAGACTGACAATTTCCAGGAAACATAGTTAAGAACAATACAGTGAAGAATAATGGCAATATATTGTGATTTGTTAGTGGATCATTGTTATTCTGAATTAAAAAAATAAAGTTGAAATCTCTTGGTCTTTTTCTCACTAGGTAGAAAGTAGTCTAAAACCACTGACATCAATGTATTCCTCACCTTTGCTTGAGCTGTGCCCATTTACGCAAGCTGAAGGTCTGACCCTCTTTCACAAAATGCAAAGAACCGCCAGAAATAAATGGATTGCAATCAATTTACCAAATGAAAACTGGTTGTTAATTGGATAATGGAAGGAGATGGCAAAAAACAAGCAGGCCTGGCATTTCAAAAGGTTGTAGATGGTAGTGTAGGATCAATGAATTCATAAAGTATAAGACAATTTAGTTGAATTCCAAACATGAGATAAGCCGAGTGATTATATAAAAATGAGCTGATGTGCAGCTAATAAAACATCAATTAAATGTGATCACTAATGAAGTTCAAAGATGTATTAGACAACACATTTTTTCCTACATATATTTTCTTTTAATGATTTTTAATTTTGAAGCAAAAGACTGCTAACATAAAATGTATAAAGCAAGTTGAGAGTAGATAGAGGATTACATAATGTTTTTTCCTGATTATACCTTAGGGACATTTAAAACCTTCAGAACTATTTTTCATATAGTTAGATGTACATCAATAGATAGGTATTTCCCCGTGTATATGTAACAGTCTAATACTAGGTAGTTGCTTGTATCTTTTTGATGCCTGCTGCTGGATTATGTAATTAAGGGCTAATCAACATGAACACAAGGTTTTGGCAAGGAGTGAAGGAATAATGACAGCTGGAGGTTTCCCAGCCAGGGCAAAAAGAGCGACATGCCTTGGTTACTCCCAGGTCTGCAGGAGGAGAAGGTTTGGAGGAGAGGGAAAGGGAGAGAACAAAGTGTGTTCAGGAGGTGTAAGGATGTAAAAATAAAGGGGAGTGGGAACAAAAGGAGTCACCTGAATGGAAACTAGTTGTAGGTGAGTACATCTGACTAGTAAAGCCTTGTACCTAACTGCCACAGCCTGTACTATCTTATTATTAAAATCTATTTCTAAGTATTTTCCTGGGCGAGGGACTCTATTTTGTGTGTTTGTGTGGAGATCTATGTGCCAGCAACTGGAGAAGAAACCTTGGTTGTACGGGTCTGTAGGTCTGAGAGGTCACCAACAGAAGACACCAGTTGTGCAAATGTTTTCCTCTGCAACTTCCAATCCCTTGTGCACACACATTTCTAATTTATTAGAAAAATTCATGCTGGAGTAGCTGTCACATAGGCTAAGGAGTCTGGGAGTCAAATGATAGAGGGACCATGGCTCATGGGCCAGACAATGTAAAGGCCAAAGTTTCAAGGTTTGGCTACTGCAAAGGCTATACATCTGAACCAGCTGCCAAAGATCATAGAATAATGTCGGTTAGAAAAGACCTTTAAGATCATTGAGTCCAGCAGTTAACCTGATACTCCCAAATCCCCCACTAAACCATGTCCCTAAGCACCAAAATGGCTTTTTCTTCCTTGTCATAAGATTAAGAGAATGACCATACACATCTGAATGAAAGATTATTCAAGTTTAATAGTCTGTGTGGGACAGTGGCTGTAAGCAAATACCTACAAAAAGATTGAGATGACTACACAAGAATGTCTCAATTCTCTATTTATTTAGTAACTTTCAATTAATTATTCCTCCCTGCCTAGTCTTCCCAAGCCAAGAACAAATGGGAAAAGTTGGATTTCCAAAAAGCAGCTAGGGATTGCTTTCACAAAGCTTTCAGGGATCACAGTGCCTGTTCTGTCAGCTCGTCTGAGCAACATGAATTGAAGGACAGTTCTGTGACATCAGTTCCCTGTTTCTTTCCTTTCCCTGATCTTGTCCATTACCTGGATTCTTGGAACATTTCCAGGGGTTGCATGTCATTACCTTTTCATCTTTTTTTTTAAATACATCTAAATTTACTGTGAGATTCACGTATACTTCTATTTCCAGATGTTACTATGAGATACAAGGAAAATAATGGACCTCTTTATGTCACAAGAAAAATCTATGGTAATTCAAGCGACTCAGCTTTGAATTCTCAAATCCCAGGTTACTGACTAGAAAAATACACCAAAACTTATTTACATCTGGCAGTCTGAGCTCTGTATTATTGTGGGAAGAGAGAATGTGGCACACATCAAGGTGGTTTTAACTCGAATGTGTCTCTGTTAAAATCAAGCAATTCTTTCTTCAATTAGAAAAAAAAAAAAGTCAGAGAAAAACAAAAAGAAAAATTACTTTAATCTCTCAGGAATATAATAGTGTCTAGACTGGACTCTCCTCTATCTTATCTAGAAATGCTTTAAAATACTTAAAAAAAAAAACCCACAAGCAAACAAACGAACGAACTTGGCTCATTCTACCAGAGAGCCAGAAAATTAATCAGGAAAAAAGGTATTTGGGGTCTGCAGGGAATAGTATAAAATGGGTGGTCACTGTTACCTTTGAATAACCTATTTGTCACATTTGAGTCATAACATTTCACAGCCTAATAAGGATAAGTCTGCAGGTTTTGATGTTTCATTTACATACATAAAACTGAATTGAGCGTTTCTATGCATACCATAGCACCATAAATAGAAGTAGATTCATGATAACAGTATTAGCTACCACAGGTTCATGAATTACTATGTAATACATCCCTTTACAATTTCAATACAGCCCATTTTTCCTCTCCCTCTTTGCTGCTGCTCTACATGCTATATTTGGGAAGCTGGAGACTAAATATAGCATTCACTGTGCCTTGAACTGGGATGGATGGATGGATAGACTGAGGATGGCTTTGAAGATTATGTATCTATTATGGCATTAATATTCATATTTGTCTCAAAGAGAATGTATCTTTGATTATGCCAAGAGAATCGTAGCTTTTTGTTAACTCTGGGTAACTGTGTAGAAAGGAAAGGAGGACTCATAAGTTCAGAAGGAGAGCAAGGAGAAGCTTAACACTCTCTTCTCTTCTGCCTATCAGTTCTTTCCCTGTTTTTTATAATCTTTTCTTAAGCATTGTCTACCATTCAGGGGATACAGGAGTAGAAGGGCTCTTTAGACCTGTACGACCTTCTGCGCCTAGGTGGTCAGGAAGCTTAGGCATGAGATGGTTGCTATGTTGCCTGGTCTCAGGGTTTCAATCCTTTTTTAGTCCAGTATAAAAATCTCTTTTCCTAGGTAAGATCTCTAACCATTAGGCTAAGATTTTCTTGTATCGTTTGCCCAGTACCAGTGAAAGGGCAGTAATTAGGACCTTTTCCCTAGGATGAGGAACATAGAAGCTTTAATCTTTAATCCTCTCTCACTTCTTTTAAAATATATGTGTTTAAATGTATAATAGAGGATGGATTCTGAACTCAAGAACCAGACAGTGAATGAGGTTATATTTACACCTGCGTTCAGTGTTTCCCACTTGTTATATTCAAGACATCCTGTAAGCCTCTGGTCATGTCATGGAAGGGGACTGGGGGAGGTCCAATCTGTTTTTTCTTCTATTGACGTACAGTGCTCTCTCCCTTTGTTATGTAGCTGATCTGTTCTGTCAGGTTTTGGATCCTATTCTGGATGCTTCCTACTTAAGGCTGAAAGTCTGACTCTCTTCTGCCATTGTATTTATTCTATATATAGTGAATATGATAGTGCATATGAACTAATCTTCCATTGTCAAGTGCCCACATTGCAGACAGTCTCATGGCACAGTGTAAACATTTTTTCAAGTCTCACTCAATGTCTAGGAAAAATAGGAGAAAGCATAGGAAAGTTGGGAATTTAGTGGGAGCTTGGGTATGTTTATTCAATGCACCCTGAAACATAGCTATGTCCCTTCCTCAGAAATCACTCCTTGAATTTTATTCAGAGAATAAAATTGATTGAGAATTTTCAGTTAAGACATGTCTGCATTTCATAGAAGTATGGTCAGATTGATGTTAGGTTTGGAGAACTGCTGCCGAGAATCTGGAAGGTTTTCAATCAGACTTCTGAAAAGCTATTTAGTAACCAGGATAGACTGAGGCCATCGCTTTGAGGAAGGCTTTACATGTGAACTACTGAGGACTTCCAGTCAAGCAGGTCAGCTGGCTCCTCATATTGGCTGACTTCAGGAGAATGGGAATCAGCTTATCAGTGAACTCATGCTGTCCAGACAGACGGGTAGCCCAGCAGCGTGAAATCTGTGATGTCTCCAGCACAGAGCTGCCCAAATAGATAATCCTGCCAACTTCCAAAGTATACTGTCATGAATCATGTCAATTTTAGCTATTTGTTGCTAATTCTTGGGGAGCACATGTGACTTCTGTAGCAAAAAGACTTACTATTGCTTATGTGTTTTTTACTTTTTCAGGCTATTCATTTATTCCAGGAATAGTGCAAGTAAATTTGAACATCTAAACTTTTTCTATAAAATTGTATTTACTTACTTTCTTTTAAGTGTCCCCGTTCCTCTTACAAAGCAAATAGCAAATCTGGAGTTGAGACATGCCTTTTTATTCTGAGATAAAATTTTCTATGGACTTTTTGCAAAACCTTTGTTTTTACCACCTTACAGAGACTGTGTGTTTATATAAAGAAGAAATGTTCAGACATATAGTAGTTAAAGCTGTCAGAGATTTATAAAACAAACAAAATGAACCCTGTACTTGATGGTTTAAACCAAATCCCATGGGATTATAGTGAGACCTCTGTGGGGACAGATTACACATCTGTTGACTGAGTATAGAAGGATTTATGCATTCTTCTGCAACATCTGGCACTTGCAAATATCAGGGAAGATGATAGTCTGTAGGTCTGATCCAGTATAGTAATTCCACTGCTACATAAAATCTGGACAATTATATTAATCCATTGTTTTCCAAAGCACTAATTTTCAATTTAGATTTCCAAACATGAAAGGACAGTGAGTGCAATATTTTTCTTAATGCTAACTGATCTCAAGAACAACACCTATTAAACAGTAATATGAAGATCTATATGAAATTTCTCTGCCAAGTACGACAGATTCATATAAACAATTAAGTTTTAATTATGTCCATTTAAATATTTTAAGTAGAATCTACTTAAAAGAGATGATTAGGCTTTAACTGATATATTTCAAAGCAGCTACAAGTTACCAACCAACCTCCTTCCAAAGTGCCAATTAGCACAGTTTAGCTACCTTTTTATTGATATCCAAATGGTTTTTGAAACACCAGCAAAATGCTTTAACATAACTAGATGCCTGGTAAGTTAATAAAATCATAACAGATTGCTTTCTGATGTCTAATTTTCAATTAATGACATTATATCTAAGTTTTCTCAGACAGAATTCATCTAGGTTTTAATTACATTATGAAAGAAAACTTGCAATATTAAGTCTATAATTAATATCTTAATTGAGGCAGGAGGTTATAACAATAAGAAGGTTGTTGAAAAGAGCATTTATTTTTATCTTATTTCATGATCCACTATGTTCCCTTTGAAAGAGAAATAGAATGCTTAGGATTTATGAAATCTTAAACCCACTTAATTTCCAATTAATGAAACTTTCTATATTGAATTAAAATAAGTAGATTCAGGCCTTATGTATACTGCTTCTGGTTACTAAACAAGCATGCAGTGCATCATTTTCCTGAGCCAAAGAATTCTTAATTTAGTGAACATATGACATTAACACACAACAAAATTGACTGGGTTTGCAAATCCTGTTTTTTATGTTTGTGGGTTCAGCTAAGAGAGTTCATAGTGCCCTCTTGGGATTCCTTTGGCCCTGAATGGGGGGAATTTGGTGACTCCCAGTCCATACTCTAGTCTTCAGCAAAGAAGTAAGGAATGCAGAAACAAAATATTCTCATTCTCTACCCTCTTCTGCCATGAGGAAACTCCAACCCATTATCTGGCTGTGCATCTGGTGTTACGGATGGAGCTTTTGCTTTTATGTTTGCTGGACACACTTTGAAAAACAAAAACCTCTGTAGATATACAGGATGAATTTGACAAAGCCAGGCAAAAGCATCTTTTCTATCAGGTTTGTTAATCTAATGAACAGGCCTAAGTTAGCCTTGGGGTGGACACCAAAGCCCAACAAGAAGTTTAGGTATATGTAGGAGAGGAAAGAAGCTTGTGGAGGACTGTGTGACACTGAGGAGGTACTCACACTGTCCTTAAAAAAGCAGCATGGGAACCAATCAGGGGAAATTAGAGGTCTGTTCACAGATCTGGTGGTTCATTGGGATTATTTTCTGGAGTGCTCCTCTAGATGGATGGAGGCTTTTTAGGAAAAACAGGTAAAAAAGATGGGCGTGGGTGTGTGTGTTCTTTTGGAAAAGGAGTGGCTTAACTGAACAAGACTTAGCTGTCAAGGTTATAGACCAGATGAGAGTTTATGGGTCAGGTCTTCCAGGTCACTGTACCCAAGTAGTAAAATGAGATTTAGATAACTATGCCTAAATTTTTCCATCTGGTTCTTTGTTCTGAGCTGAACAAGGACAAGGAAATATCCTTTGATGCAAGTAATCCAAAGAAAGAAACATAAAATCATACTCTGGACAAGATAGCAAGGAAATTATATTCCATTACAATTTCTCCACCTGATTTTTATTTCTTTGAGCTTGATAGCATAAGACTATCTTCAAGGGAATAGCATGGCAAAATAGGAGTAATGTAACTTTTTTTTTTTCCTACAAAATAAGTTCTGCCTGTATGAGATGATCCTATTCATGACCTGAATAAGAACTTTGAAACACAACATGGATGAAGTCTGCTGGGACATCATGGAGTCACCTGCCCTCCTTGATCCATTATCTTCTTATCTAAACAAAATGCAGATTTAAACCCGAGAGTAATACAGAATTAAAAATTATGAGGTTATGTCCTGTCTCAACACCTGAGGAATGCAAAGATTGCTTTGGTACCAGTGTTCATAACTGGCAAACCAGCATAAACATCCAGCACCAATGTTAATATTGGATTTGCCAAGTATGGACGAATACCTTGAAGCCATCCCATTGGTTATCTTAAGACCTACTTGCATAAACTACCTATGTATTACTCTTCTGTCACCAGAACACCTATAGTTTAAAGAGGGGAAAGTGTACAGTACAAATCGAGAGTTTTCGTAGCAGCTTAGCTTTTTATTCTTTTTATGCTTAAATGACACATTAGTGTTTAATCTTAATGCCTTATTTTTCCTTCTTCTCATCCTTTTTTTCCTCTGATTCTAGTTCATGTAACTAATCTCAGAATGAGAGGTATTCACTCAATTGAGTGATCTACATATTAGATAATTAAATAAAGCGGTATCATATAATAGCCTGTGTACACAAATCTGTGTAATTACAGATCATTGTGCAATGGCTTTTGCAAATCAAGGAACATGGCACAGTGATTTGCCATAATCATCCTGGAATGCACTTCCTGTTGTGTCTGATTGTTTTGAAGTTTGGACAATATAGAGATTAATTTCTGCCTGCTTCCTAACAAGCAATAACATTTTTACCATTCCCTTGAGAAACGCAAGGATACATAATTTATTTTGAAATTGTTTCACAATTTGTGGTATTTAATTTTTGTGATTTTGGGTAATGGGAGCCAAAAAGCTGTGTACCTGGACTATGCTGTAATTTCCCATTTCTCCCTTTCTGAAAAATGTATTGTTAATAATTCAGTCATGTCTCAATTAAGAACAAGGAGGTGATAAAATAAGGTTATTCTTTCCTATGTATTATTATTTTTCTTTTTTAAATTGAATGAGTTTGTACCTAACGCTAACCCTAACACTCCAGAAACAGGAAGACCTCAATCAGTAGAGGTCTGTCAAAGAATTAAGTTTTTAAGTGTTGTATGTAGATATTGTGCTTTCAATTCTTCTTTGATATCTCATCATAAACATTTACATAACCTTCTAAACAGTGTGTAATATTTGACTCTTTTTATGTTCAGTAAGTGAACGATTCCTAGATTCTTCTCTAGAATCATAGAATCATAGAA
>NW_010248018.1:0-20936 GCF_000690775.1 Eurypyga helias
GGACGTAGATGGTGTTGCGTTCCCCCAGTGTGCCTCACCCCCAGCGCACACCCAGCCCCTCACGCGCCGTCCTCGGAACGCTTTCCTCATCAGCAACGCTGATGGCACACAAATAACTGTAACTGCAAAGCAAATAATGCAGGTGATCGGTTTTTTAGAGCAATTGTTCTATTTCATATAAGAATATATTGTTTTTCATTTAAATAAATACATTATTTTGGCGTCTAAGTCATAACTGTGACAGCTGCTGGTTCGCTAAGCAGCACCCAGCACCGTTGTAACAGCCCGTAGCCATCAGTGGGAAAGACTAGAGGGCTTTCTGCCACAACTCTGATCAAATAATACCCATGGAATCCTCTGACTGTTCTATTGGTTGAAAAAATCTGAAGTCTCCAAATGCAGCAGGAGCATGGAATGCCATGAAACACACCTGGCTGTAGGGGAAACTCACCTTTCTGATGTGAGTTGTCTTTGAATGAAGACTAGCCAAGAATACCTGAATTCATCACCCAGAGGAACCTTTGAGACATGCAGTTCTGTTCCATAGGAGGTCAAAGAACCTTCCATCCTGCCCTAAACCAGGTAAAAATACAGCAGGAAGGTTCACAGCAACAGAATTTGGGAACTACCTCAGAAGCAAGGTGTTACACTATGTCCACAGTGACTCGTTTCTCAAATTGCTTCAGTACTTCAGGCTTCAGCCTGGCAAGGCTGCTTGCTCATCAGCGGCCCACAGAACTTCATGTGGTTTAAGATTTTATTTCAACTTTTCAGACACAACAATTAAGGCATAAAATTCCTTTCCACTTCACTATCCTTCTTGTTTTCTTCCCATGTCTCTGAGGGGTCAATGTTCAAAGCATCTCGCTTCTAAAATTTTAAGCAACTTGACATCGCACGTTTCTTCTTCATATTATGTCTTAGTAGACATTCCATCCTGAATCTGTGCTGCAGCAGAGCCTGACCTCTGAGCTATTTGCACTATAAAATTCTATGGTTTGAACCAAAGTTCCTACAGTTTTAAAAGAAAATCCTACAGTTTGGACTCCTCTCCTTTCTCTTCTTTTTTGTTTTTCTTTCACTTGTTTTTTCCCTAACACCTGATGTCAGGAGGTGGCATTTACCCTACTTCCTCTCTAGCGATGGACATACTATCTGCCCTTCCAATGCAATGTTCTTTAAAGTCTCAAAACAGATTATGGGTTCTTTAATGTTTGGGTTATTTCTTTTTCCTTCAAACATTTGTCCTTGTCCTGCTGTTAACCATTTCCTCTAGCTCAAAATCTTTTCATCTGAAGTTCAGAGTGTTGCCCCTGGGGACCATCGCTGGAATGAGGTGAAGCTTAACAGAGTGTTGTTCATCGCTGGAATGAGGTGAAGCTTAATTGCACAGCCATCAGTTACTAACGGAGATCCCGCTGTAGTCTTTTCTTACAGCTGCACCCTACTCATAGCCCATTCAAGGCCTCTGCAGAGCACACTTCTGCTGGCAGCAAAACAAGATCTGAAAACTTATTTATAGCTTTATGTATTGCTCCTCCGGACTATTTGTAGATGTTTTCAGTCAACCAGCCATTATTGAAATGGCTAATAATCTATTCGTCTGTCGCATGATTTAGCACGCTAACGTCATTGTTGCTGTGATGGTGGTGATGAGGCAAGGAACTTCGTATGTTACTTTATTACTAGAAGTGTGTAACCAAACATAATAAAATCCACAAATAACTGTTGTCTAACATCCCAGTGTGCTAATGGCTTCCTAGAATAGACACTAAGGTGTATTCAGTCCTGTGGGCAGGAAGGAGTGGAGATAAAATAAAATAAACTCTTGTAAAGAGCTTGGAAGAAATGGATTGATGAGGGGTGGAGGAAACAGCAAAATCCAGGAAATGTTTGAATAACAGAAGTAACCTCAGGATAACCATTAATGCTCCATCTGTGCTGAAAGAAAGAGTCCTGGTGCAGGTGGAACAGACAAAATCATTCAGATCTCTTCAGAGACACACACAGCATAATACTGTGCAGTTAGGGTGTGCCGGAGTGCTGGGTAAAGGATAGCAAAGCAGCTGGAAAGGCATCTTGTTAAATACAGATACTAGAATTTAATTTGGTTTGCTCTTTGCTTCCACGTTTTCAGCTTGAAGACTTTCTAAGTCTATTAAATAATGTTTCCTTTTCTTTTGGGGGGATGTGGGATAGGGAAGGGGGAAGGTGTTGAGTTTTTTTTTTTTTTTACCCGCAAAGCCTGTTTGGTATGGGAATAAGGTGAATCAGCATGAAACTTTCAAATTGAGGCTGGTCCTGTCTTTCCACAGGCAGCGCATCCTCATTCCCCTGAGGCTGGTGCACAGAGACAAGACTAAGGCCCGTTTGAGCCAGCAACAGATCTGGTATCACCAAGTGCTAAGTTTTGGGAGAGACCTCTCAAAGAGTAAACGTACCCCACTGCTGCAGGCAAAAGCCACAGGATCATGAACGCATCTTTCTTTTCTTTACACAGAGTGATCTCTTCAGAAATGCCCTGGAAAAGCAAGGCTTTTAGAGGTCTTTGGTTTGAGAAGCATATGGAGAATTTGAGACAGAAAAGACATCCCTCTTCAACTCAGATGTTCCATGTAAGCAGACTGATTTGTGTCAGAACAGTCCCAAGGGGATCAGGATTCAGCTCAGGTGTAGCCTCTAAATTAAGATTCTACAGCACAAAGTGATACTCCACGGCTGTACATTTTGTTGAGGCAGTTTAGTGTCCCCCCAGTGATCAGTGTAGCATTTAAACTGCATGCTGTGAGCCCCACTGTTTTTAAAACTTGCCATCATAAATACCTCAAAATGTTTTATGGGTACTACTTTTTTTACTCACTATTGTCACTTCTTGGGGTTTTTTTCAAGTTTTCGGTATTAGGAGACGCATGTAACATTTTCCTTTTGTTCCTGACTTTACTAGACTTCATTAGTTGAAAATCCCTTTTCAAAGGGCAAGAGCCTATATCAGATACTCTCAAATAAAGTTAGAAGCTGTCCCTGTATCTTATTTGCAGGTGGAAAAAAAGGACTATTTCTACTTAGCCTATTCTAAGTGCATAAAAGCCTTTTAAAGTCAATTAAGACAGTCCATAAAAATTGAAGAGGAAAGGCTTTAAAAGTCCACTGATAGGTTTTCTATTAGGCTAATACTTTAAAGCTTCCTTAGCACCTTCCATCAAACGATTTCATTTTGCTTTATGAACACCTCTGGAGCTAGGTATTACATCCTTTTAATATTTGAGGAGATCAACAGTTTAAGTACCAGACCCTTGGAAAAGTCAAGAAACATTGTTAGACAATGTTTATAAAAGCAATTAGCTCCAGAGGAGCAAAAACCTACTTAAAGCAGGAATAAGTGGAGGTTCCAGAGTGTTTAGGTATCTATTCGATTTCCAAGATAACGCGTGTATGTAACACAAAAATGTGACATTAGGCATAAATGAGAATGAAACCACCAGTGGGTGAGAACACAGCAATGACCGTCACCTCGTTCTGCTTTTTTCTATTGGCTTCTCACTGTATTTTAGCCAAAATCCAGATGGCTTTTTTCACCTTCACATGGCCAGACAGCCCAGTTCCAAGCTACCTGAGAGACCTGGCGTTCCCAGAACAGCTTCCGCACACTGCACTCATCAGCCTCAACCACAAGAGCCACATGTGCAGATTATCCAGTATTAGCATAGCAGATAAAGATTAATCAAAAAGCAACCAATATTAATCAAAATCATGCCACCATTCAAAAAACAGAAGGTTCTGCTGAAATAAAGTTGCATTCAGAAAACAATGCCGATCAAAATATGGAAATGGATACTTTCCATCCACTGAATGGTGGTGGTATAGGAATTTACCAAAGCCGGCTTTTCCAAAGTTCTGTTACGCCCGATACACTTGTTGTGACTGTAGATATCACTGTACTACCCGAGTACTTTCAAGCAGCACACTAAAGCAGGTGGCTGCTCCTTCTTCCTCTCATCAACATGGCAGCAGTATTCTGTTGGAGTCTCTGCTGGGTATGGTGACAGAAGAAATGGTCCGTGCAATTAAAGCAGAAGGTAGCGAGATTCTGGATGGTTATTAGCCACTGTTGAAATTTGCTGTAACACCTTGTACTTATGGCTACCGCACAGAAAGGTTTTACCCTTGTTTCAAAGAAATAACTGGTGCTGGCTTTGGCACCCATTGTCTTCATCCCAGAGCTGAGTCCAGGCCATTAGGAGTCTTGAAGGAAAGAAACAAGACGTGGAATGTAGCTCGTTTTTAGAGGTTTGCTAGATGGTGATGACTGCACACACTGTTGTGCTTCACCCATCCAAAGGATGAAAAGCTAACTGACGCCAGATGACTGACCACTCAGAGAGGATGTCTGCCCGAAGGGAGGACAGTAGAAAGGGGTTTTTTTGTAAGTGTTGCTACATGAGACCATCAGAAATAAAGAACAAGGTTCTCTAAAGCCATCTAAATGCAGAGACCAATTGAAAATACACAACTTCAGAGAAAACGGTACATTTTTCAACATGTTTTGATCTCACCATCAGTCTATTATTTACCTTACCCAAGTTCAGATTCAGTTGCCTGCTCTTCATCCCTGAGCTAATCCCATCTAAGCACTGTGTCGTCTTCATAATTGAAGTTAGGTGAAATAGGCAACTGAATGAAGGAAAGCTGATTATTCAAAAAGAAAGAAGAAAAAATAATAGTGCCAAAAGTGTAAAAGCTAGATTACATGATTTTTTGCTCATCTCAAAAATGCAGGAAATTATTTTCCTTGAATTCTGCAAGATCAAGTGTGCCACTGATTAAAACTTTGTCTACTGAAGTGGAAGAGCAGAACACTGATGAGTTTGATTGTCCTGCAAGCAAGATATTTTCAATGAGACTGTTAACAAAATGAAGCCACTATGATAATTTAATTCCTAGTTCAGGCCTTCCAGCAGCTTTTCAACATGAGTAATCTCCAGCAGTTCAATACCCCCCAAATTATAAATAACCACCAGTGAATACGTGCCATTCAAATGTAGGCAGGCATGAACTTCGGAGGTAGTTCATAACTTTTATAGTCTCACCACCAATTAACAACGTAAATAAATTACTAAAGTCCTATCAGATTATAATTTTCCCAAAAATAACATTTCTGTGATTACGTTTCTGTGGTTATAGCTACGAAGTAACTATATGAAGTAACTAATCAAAGGGGGAGGGAAAAAACCCCTAGAATATCCCAAATTAGCAGGAATCAAAATGGTTGGCTTGTCATGAGTCTCTGCTCCAGTGTAAGTATCTTTACATCTGAGAAACCCCCACAGCCATTCTGCCTGCTTCTGGGTACGTTCAGATCATCAGCAAAACACCAAGCAATATAAACGGAACAGACTCGCCGCTGTTTTGTCAGTGATGGCAAAGATGTCATCTGAGAGTGAACGCACTCAAGGGTACGACGAGATCCCCGTCGTTGCTCAGATAACGAAAAAGAGAAGAGGCTTTTTGTCATTCAGCACGTTTTTCAAAGCTTATGGATAAAGCAGCAGCACCTCATCATCACAACACAGACTACAGGCATTCAAAAACGGTTTGGCTGCTCCTTTGGCACTACGCGCTGTCCCATGTGGGGAGGAGCGGGAGGGGGGCGGAAGAAACAACTCCCGGTCGCATGCTGCAGAACTTGGGGAAATTGCATTTAACTGGCTTCCACACAACCCCAAGAAAAGCTTTGATCGATACTGAATTCCATCTTTACACAAGAAATGCCACAAAGAGGCAGCAAACCCTCAGAAATAACTGATAGATATTTCAAGGGGATTTGACAGATCATTAACTTTGGATTTCTTCGGTGACATCATCTTATTTGATCCAATTAATGAAAACAAACCACTCTAGGAGAAAACCAAGCAGGCGTTTGTACCAGACACAGTACTGCAGCTTGGAAGCATATGTCCTTTTTCTGCTACATATCGCCCAAAATCAAAGGAAAGAATAATTGTTTTGCTTAAAGCAGGCTAAAGAGAATGCAGGGTCAGACACTTAGAATTGTGTCTGACCTGACTTCAAGGCCAGGCTGGATGAGGCTTTGAGCAACCTGGTCTAGTGGAAGGAGTCCCTGCCCATGGCAGGGGGGTTGGAACTAGATGATCTTTAAGGTCCCTTCCAACCCAAACCATTCTATGATTCTATGATTCTATGATAATTGTCTCTGCAGGATTTGCCTTTTTTCAGGTCAAAGTTTCAGAAGCAGTGAGAACAAAGATTTGCTGCCGACTTTGTTGCTAATTTAGGAAGTTCTGAGACTAGACAGCCCAGCATTGATAGTTGTTTTTATAATCAGATTAGTTCGATCAAGAGACTGCTAAAAAAAGCAAATTAATTTCTGAAGCCTCACCACAGCTAAGGAGGGGTCTAAGCATTCGTCTCGTATCCAGCCAGCAGGCCACAGACGGTTGCATTCTTAAGCTTTACTTGCAAAAATAATATTCATTGCAGGCGATTACTGTGGGAAGAACAAATATGATTATGAAGGAGATCATGAAATAGGCCACTACCATTTCATATAATTCAATATTATCCTATTCCCTTTTCCTTCCATAACTCTCCTCCAGGATTTCCCCAGGCTGCAGGAAAATCACAGCTCCACCGCCCCATTAGCGTTTAACCTCGCATCCGACAACGCTCAAGAACGTGGAGAGCAGACATGTGAACGGAGCCCGTGGGTTTGCGTAGCGGTGAGTCCAGCGAGCAGCTTCAGAGCAGAAACATGCACAGCACAGCCCAGATTGAACATCCAGAGCGACACAGAGAGGCTAACGTTGTTTCCATCCTTGCATGCATTTTTCCTAACACTGGTTTGCCCATCGGGGGGAAGCTGTTCATTGTCTGTAAATTTACCGAAGCGCCTGTTTTCAGCAGAAAGGGGACACGTTATTTTGAGCAGTATGTCTGGAATTTTAAATTCTTGACAATTCTTATCTTTGATTTCTGCTCTTAATCACATTATTTTTTAAAGTATGTAAAAGTAGCAGTAATTTAAGTTTACTTCCTTTATACCGCGTAACTCACTGGAACAAAGCTGTCAATCTCCTCCTGGACAGCTCAGTGCTGATAGAAACATTCTGCGAATCGCCCTGCTTTTACCCTCCTGACGCTGTACGAACGCCAAGCCTTTCAGGAAAGGCTCGCAGCGCATCGCTTCTTTAAAGAACGATACTATCCCTGTCACAGCAAAAGGCTTATCAGTTACTTGCTATTCAACACACAAACTGAAACAACCTCAAAGATCCCGTCCTGAGGTTTGAAAGGTTGAGGTTAGTTTGTAAGTCTTTGACGCCAACACGTGAATTTTGATAATAAACGCCAGCATCTTCATACAGCTGAAAAGGTCGCTGTTTTTGAGGATACAACTGGTTACTAATGAAAGCAGAAGTGGTTTCACCACACGGCTGACTATTTCAACAGACAAAGCAGCCAGGAAACAGGCCCACCCGCAGCCCTCCGCTCCGTGGAGCCTGGGAAGTGCTCAACGCTGTAAGTGTTTATTGTTCATGCTGCTGGAAGCAATGAGGCTGGGAACATTAATGTGGTATGCCTGCAAAATAAACATGGAATTCAAAGGGAAGGCAGGAGCCTACTTCAGCTAAAAGAATAAGACCAACCCAAAATAAGAAACGCTTAGAGCCACAGGAAATATTTATTATTAACATTAATTAGCACTGTGTTTTATTTTTCTATACAACGTAACTACTGCATAGTTTTGTAGCTGGAAAGAGATTAAAGAATCACTCAGAGCCAAGAAGTACACAAATAAAAGTTATTGTCTGTCCAACATAGAGTCAGTGTTCCTGAGAAACTGCCAAACCTGAACCCCTCTGATCAGCAGAACCAGTCTATTCCTCTTTACTGCCGTCACCGTGTTTAACCCCTTGCTACTGGAAGCTGGCATCTCCTTGATGCCGACCGCTGCTCTCCAACGCATCCGTGCACGTTAGAGGCAGCCCAAGCTTGGCATTTGCGAAGGGAAAAGTGAGGAGGGGCAAATGCTGCCGTGTAACCATTTCCTCCTGGTTTTAAAGCAGCTCATTCCAAGCTCAAAACCACCCGACATTTGCCTTACCGGGCTAATGCCCAGCTCTGCACCAGAACCGTTCTGGGAAGCACACCACGGAAGCGAGCTACCGGCGCCGGGCGTATGAGCAGAAAAAGGAACCAGGTTGACCAAGTAGGTAATTTTTCCCTCTCTGCTTCACATAAATCTTATGTCACATACATAGTCCTGAAGTAAAGAGTTTTCAAAGGTCAACAGAGTCCTGATACAAGATTATACATCTCATAGTAAAAGATGTTTATTATTAAAACCTTCAGCTGTTCTAAAAGCCAGACAAATGGCTATTCCTCACAAATTACAGTAAGTGAATAAATTCATGTACTTTAGAATACAAGTCTGCTTCCTAATATCATGGTGTAGTGTGGCTTTTTATCGCCAACGTGTCAGAAAATGAAGAAAACTATGGCAATCTCATTGCAAATTAATCACTGTAGCGTGTCAGGGAAGAAGGGAAGCTCTCTGCCCTGTGACGTCAGTTAAGGTATCTTTTTAAGTGATGCACTGAGAGCCAATTTCAGCGTCACGGCTCTAAGCTGCGTTTCTTATGGCAAATAATGGGCAGCGTCCAACACGCACTGCATAGCGGAGCAGCCTGGAAATGACACACGACAGAGGAACTTCCATGGGCCCTGATCAAAAGGAGGTGGGAATCAGGATCGCGGTAGTGCTCCATGAGGGAAAGCTGACCAACCTGAGAACAGGCAAACACGAACAGACATCGAACACAACGCTCCTGCCACCCCAAAAGGAACTTCTGCCTGTCCTTCTGCACAGCCGAGTATACAGATCTTCCAAAAGGCAATGTTCGGGGGGGTTCATGACATCGAGACAGCAAAGCGTGATGTCACCATTCATTCTCTTCTCTGACAAAAGTTCTAAATGCTCTAAAATCCCTGTGAATCTAAACACAGCATAACTGGTCACATCTCTGTCTCCTGTTGTGACCTGAACACAGCTTTATGTCATCAGTAACTACCACCTAAACGAGCCTGTCACCTCAGGTCAGTATTAGCCCTTTGCTGCTCTGAGGTACGACACAAAAGAACAACTAAGTCTGAAGATTCTCCTCTTTTCCAAAAATACACTCCTTTCACTTACTACTATTTTCCTATCATCTAACTCATTCTGTATTTTCAAAGTTCCCACACTACAAATAGTTTATTTTATACAAACCATGTATTGTCAAAAACCACCAGAATTCCTCCGGTTAAAAAAAAACCCAAATCCCTGTAAGTAAACAAAGCATTGCTTTTCCTTCTAGGTTGCTCCAAAGCAGGTAACCAGCTAATCCTGAGGGAGCAATTCCTCAGTACCAAATAGAGGCCTGCAGCCCAGTGCGAAGTTTGGATGCTCTGAAGCCGGGAGCGAGGCAGGGGATGTTGCCGAGAGCCAGCAGCTGGAGCCGAAGCATAGGTTAGTCGGGATCCCTGGCCCCAAGGGCCAGCTGGAAGCGCTGCAGCGCAGCGCCGTTCACCCACAGTTCGCACAGCAGACCCGGCCCCTGCCGGGAGACAGCAAGCCAACGCCTCCCCAGTGCTGCTGCTGGTCCAGGAGACCCTACAAGGTAACGAGCAGCCTGGAATTTCTTCTAGTCAGCTGTGACATCTCACAGAATGAAATGCAGGGAAGCTGAAATTTCAATTCAACATGAGCAAACTCCAGCCTATTTCATAGTTTCCAGCTTTTTCCCCCCAGCGTATTTTGTAGTTTCCAGCTTTTTCCGCCCCGTTCACTGCAGTCCGCAGTGCAAGCGGCTCAAGCCAAAGCTCTGATGATGAGCGGGGCTGCGGGGTTGTTAGCTGTTCTGAGGGAGGCAGTGACCTCCATACACTGCGAGATGAAGCGGACTCATTCCTACACCTCCTCCTTAGTCTCCTTCTGTTTCTCTGGGCAACCTTTTTTGACAGTTTTTCCACCAAAAAAAAAAAAAAAAGAGGTTTTACCTTTCAACACAAAAACCCAGGGCTATTCTCAAAAGCCGAGTTATTCCGCGCGTGTCGCATCCCCGAGATAACCGCACTTCAGGGGGTTCCCCACACAGTTCCCCTTTAGGGTCAAGAAGTCTTTCTCCAAGCAGCCATGCTGTCCCTTTCACTGCTCCTCCAGATAGGGACAGGTACCAGAGATAACCCGCTCCCCTCTCACTGCTGCATGCCTCTGGAACTGCATCCCCAACAAGAGGGCAATTGGCATGACTCCCAGGTACCCAGAGCCAGTCTCTGTTACCACCCCCGCCCCTTAGAAATCGGCGTGGGGCAGTGCAACAGCCGCAGCCTACCATGGGCAGACCCTCTGGCCACGCTTCGCTACACCGGCGCCAGTGAGGGAACAGCGGCATGGAGCACACAGCCCCATCAGCAGGCACTAGGGCATTGCCAGCGCTTTGCTGTCAGCTCTCCAGTAGGAGGTATTTTCCAAGGAATCACGATGACACATGCAAGTGTCACACAAGTATCAAATCCACAAGGATCCCCCAGATGTTTGAGTGTCAGGAGCTTCCTGAAGCACTGGCCCCCAGATTCCAGTCGGGTCCCAACAGCCAAGCTGCTTCCCACAGCTGATGCCCTGGCTGCAGGGGCGGGGGCACTGGGCCTGCAGGCCTCTGTGACAGCCGGGACACCCTGCAGCCCCATCCAACTCAGCCAGTGACACCAGAGCACCCCGTGCACAGCTGTAGGTGGCTGGCACAGGTGGCCCTGTGGCTTAATTGGGAGAGGGCAGGGCTGTACAGCTGCCACAGCACTGTATCGGCACCTGTAGGATCTGTACTCCAGGTCACAAAGGTGGAGCAGAGTGAAAGATCCCAGGCTGGCGTTGTGCCTATGGGAACTCCAGCAAGAGGGGAAGGAAAAAAAATCCCGAGGGCAAAGTCTCTCCCATCCACGTCAAGCTCCACTCGCAGCCACAGCCATCTGCTCCCCCCTTCCTACGCGCCAAAGCTGCTAGCGGCTCACCTGGGGACAGCCATTTCCGCACTACGCAGCTCCCCCGCTCCCCGGGAGGGTAAGCAGCCGTCGCAAACCCTGCGTACCGAACTGGGCTCGCCCTACGGGAGCTCGTGAAACCAACCGCACACCTCTAGAACACTGGCTGGAAATCAAGTCGCTTCAGACAACCAGGACGTTTATGTTTTACATACTCTCGTACCTGCGGTCAGAAAACTTGCTCCAGTTCCACGTTTTATGAAGTCAGCCACCCTCCTTCCTACCCAACTGCTCCACAGGGCAGGACAGCCCAGACCTGTCCCACGTGCCTGAGGCGGGGGCGGTCCCCCACGCCCTCACCTGCTGATCAAACCTGAGGCAGGCTCACGGGTCCCACTGTACACTGTAAAGTCACTCAAACGTTAACCTTCATGTTTCTCCTTCACAATACCGTTTTCACTGCTAACGAAGTTTTCAAAACCTCTCCGCTCCCCAGCATATAAACAGCAATCTAGAAAACAGAAGGTTGGAATTAGAATATCCACAAATTACTTGATTCCAACTAATTTTATAGCCAACCACGATGATTTAAATAGGACAAGTCAAACATCAGTGCTTAAGGTTACTCTGCTGAAGTTCGTCAGCTGCTCTCCAAACGCAACCTGGTTTTGCTTCCGCACAGCTCCCATTCTAGGGCAACCCCCTTCCGCAAGGGCTGCCCCAGCTGCTCTGTGTCAGAAGGACCAAATCCCACTATATTCCAGGGAGAGGAAAAACTGAAATCTGACCAAATATACTAAGTTACAGAATGGTTTGGGTTGGAAGGGACCTTAAAGCCCATCTAGTTCCAACCCCCCTGCCATGGGCAGGGACACCTTCCACTAGACCAGGTTGCTCAAAGCCTCATCCAGCCTGGCCTTGAACACTTCCAGGGATGGGGCATCCACAGCTTCTCTGGGCAACCTGTTCCAGTGCCTCACCACCCTCTCCATGAAGAACTTCTTCCTGGTATCTAATATAAATCTGCCTTCTTTCAGCTGAAACCCATTACCCCTGGTCCTGTCACTACAGGCCCTTGTAAAAAGTCCCCCCCAGCTCCCTTGTAGCCCCTTCAGGTACTGGAAGGGGCAATAAGGTCTCCCCGGAGCCTTCTCTTCTCCAGGCTGAACAAGCCCAACTCTCTCAGCCTGTCCCCATAGCAGAGGGGCTCCAGCCCTCACTATAAATTCCACATGGGATTAGCTTTCCCAAGTTGAAAATGCTGTCGTGTTTCACTAAACAAAACACTCCAAAGTTACAACGGTGCGGTATAACTTGACCGACAGCATCCCTTACGGTGTTACTTGTGCTGATAGCAAGCTGTACCTGAACACTGCCCACAGACACTTCACGTTACAGGACGTATTCCCACAGGTCTGTCCAAGAACAGCCTGGGACATCTGAGGAAAGCATTCTTCAGAAACAACTGCCTGCATTTCATTTTAAAACTAAATTTCCTACACAACCTAAACCAGTTTGCAAGGGATCAGCGCGGTAACACATTATACCCACGTCACCATCACGGTGCTCTTCAAGCACTTTTAGTATTCAAATATTCAACTACTGCCATGCCAGTAAAACAGCAGTTCAACAGGAGACTAAATGGCTTCTCATGTTTTGATCAAAACCACCGAAATACTGACATACCGTGGCACAGAATTAGTATAAATAGACTTTATTGAAGTCAGTACCTTTGTACTGAAGCTGAAGATTGTGTCTACATAAGCACAAGTTGTAACATTTCACAACTTCTAAAAGGAATGTCAACAATTACAACGATCATGCATACCATGGTCGATAATCACATTTTTAGAAGCATTTTCAACCATTTCTAAAGAAATGCTTATAACATTGTTATATATAGAACTACTTTCAATAAACTGCAAAACATTGATCAGCTTTTCCAGTATGAGCTACAGTGTCAACACAAAAGGGAGGCATAAATGTTTAATTTATGAAATCAGAATGGAATATTTACTGTAAAGAAAAATTAAAAAGCTTTCAAATAAAGGCCATTATTGAACCAAAGTGAAGAGCACAACTTGAACTTTGAATCCTTTCATCACTTAAAGCTGTCCTCTGAGTAACTTCAGTTCAAAGCATCAATTCAGTACTGTGAGTATTCCTTGGACTGAAGTTTGGCAATGATGCGATCCAACTGTCTCTTTGCTTCGCACTGTGGAAAATTGCTCATGTCATAATATTGAGGGGCAATTTTCACCAGCCTGTCAAGAAAGGAGAAGTTTGTTACTAATACTCCAACTTGAGGATGCATCCTACAGAAACGCCACACCGAGGGAAACAGATAACCCGGTACTTCAGCTCATTTTGTGGTTTTAAGACTAATGACAGCTTACGCACACACTTAAACCTCAGTCCATCCTGTGCGAGTGCCCAAGTCCAAGGCGGAAATCCCAAACTCCACTCCAGCGGGACTCAGCCCCACGTCCCTAGGGGCTCACGCCACTGTACGTGCCAGAGGCCCATACAGCCAGACCTGCTGCTTTCCGTCACGGCCCACGAGCCACGCCAGCCCACCTAAGGACCAGGCTGTGTACGAGAACTGGTCACCCTGAGCCACCTGAAGCTTCAACACACAACCAGGCCACAGGACCTTGCTTTAGGCTGTGCAGCGCTTGGTTGGAAGAAGACTTCTAAGGACGCAGTCAAACACGTATTGTCCATTAAAATACTACGGACAACATACATAATATGCTGCGTTTCCTGGCTTACGAAAGTTTAAACTCTTTCTGCACAACAGCATAATTTTAGGAACAGTTGGAGAGCTTACAACTTGGCAGTTTACATAAAACTTACACACAGGCAGGCAAGACTATTTACATCTCCACTTGTCCGCAGAGGATTAGGCCTCTAGCTCCCTTGATACGCACCCTACTGACTAGTGAGTACTGTGACAAGGTGGGCTGTACCAGTATTACCCACCTCTTTCCTTTGTATCTTAAGCAAGCCCTGAATCCTGTTCAGTTCCTTCTGGAAAAGTTACAGGCACCTTCTGGCAAGAGGCCCTACACCTTGAGAACAGAGGCACCTTCCAGCATCTCTCAACTTTGGCAGCAAGTGTGTGCCAGGACACAAACCGAGCAGCTCCTTCCCCGGAGGCTCGCTAAAGTAACTGTTCCTCTCCCCACACTGCGTACAGCGTCTGGGATGCCCAGTTGTACGCACAACTCCTACACACGGAAACAAGTATCCGCCGAGAAAATGTCCAGTCATCTGCAAAACCTCAAGTCTGTGCCACTGCCATTCCCCAAACCACTTCAATATCATCAGCTTCAGGAAAAGCAAAAAGAATATACTCAATTTAAAGAGGGAAAAGAGTCACCTCCTGTTAGAAAAGGCAAGAGCAGCAGGACACAACGGGGTTCAGACTTACCATTCCGGCTTGATGTCTGTGCACGTCCGGATGTAGTTCTTTGTTGTAAGGACAAACTCATTATAGAGCACCCATTCCGGCTTGTGATCGAGCACAGTGGAGGGATGCAACTGCACCACCTGGTTATCCTTTACCGTGAGGTAATGCCCTGTTCGTTCCAGATGTGCCACCTACGTGAAAAAACGTCCCGTCATTACCACAGGCAGTTTTTAAACTGTGATTTCTGTTACGTGTTCTGTACAAAACACACCGCCCCGACTTTCAAACCTCATCAAGCTCAGCACGTTACCTGACGACTGCAACGCTTTGTTGTGTCCCAGTCACAGTCAAGAGGCCGGGTGCTGCCTGCTACACTAAGCGGATGCTCCAACACGCAATTCAAGCCCCACACAAAACCCGTTATCGCCCGGAGAGAGGACTCGCTCAACAGCAGGGATGCACACCGAAGTACCGGGGGGATGTCCCTTGGCCAGGTTTGTAACATCACAGAGTCAGCTGCGGTCTAGTACGGACCCCCGCTTCCAGCACTTCACGGCAGCAGGTACCGTGGCACCGGTCAGCCGCAACGTCACGCCATCAGGTTTCGATTAGTGCAGTGTTTCAGCAGTAATTTTACTGATCCACCTATTATTCTGCAAATCCTCTCACACAGCAGGCCTGAAAAAATGTACGTCAGTCCAGTAAGGATGGGGAGTTTTGCACGTCAGAAATAAGAACAGGCTTGCTACAGCCCGCGCTTCCGAGCTGGAAAACGTAGGTTCAGCAACACACTTGTGCTGTGACCTTGGTGAAAAATCAATTAACCTCTCTCTGGCCAAGCTGCCCGCGCCGCGAGAGGGAATAATGCCTACCTCACGGAGATGCTCCGATAGCGAGCTCATTAAGATTTGGTAAAGCAGACAGTTATCCGCAGAAGGATATCGTCTGTAAGAACCACTAATCTGACACAGCAGGTAACTAAAATTAACCTCTGGATACTGGTAATTCAAGATAACCCCCGTACTCATTTCCTTACACACGCGCAGAACACCGCTGTAAAAAGATTAAGTGGGAGGGACAATGGCCGCGAGAGGCCCGACAGACGTTTTCGGTCAGATCATCATTAGCTGCTTTCCCCTAGTACAGAGCGTCTGCGTTGGGGTTTTGTGAAGCCCCGGCTATGGCTCACCTCTGTCTTTCCTCTGCCCAGTCAAGCTAAGTTCCCTCCATTAGATTAAAACCCCAGGATTTATAAAGCAACAGCGACCTCCAATTTTACGTCAGAATAGCTCCTTAGTCACAAATCACTGATTTTGAGTGAACTTCTCATTTCATGACATTAGTATCCAGATGTATTTTTAGGAGAGGAACAAAATATTTCAGTAGTCTGCAAATCCTATCACCCAAGACACTGCTACTTCACGTCAAGCTGGGGGAGCCAACGGAGAAGAGCAGCATAACGTCTGCAATGGCGCAGGCTCCGTTTCATCCCACTCAACCCAACATGGGCAAAATTACATGGCAGTACGCCTGCACACCCGACCAGGCACTTACCTGTCACAGCACAAGCGTTACTGTGGGATTTCGTGTTTATTTTTAAAAAAAAAGTGTTTTTAAAAAATTCTATTTCATTTTTCAGATGAGAAGGAAAGCGCGTGTTCCTAAATATTTGGGTGCTTTACCTGTTTCTGTTCTTCCTATAAAAGGACAAAACAACTCATTTATTTAGGTTTCATTCTGGAAAACTGTGTGCTGTTAAAGATCTAAATTGACACGATTCACCTGCAGCACCTCAGATGTATTAAAATAATAAAGCCTTACCATCTAGGTTTCCCAAATACACACGGTTCCCCTTCCCGTGGCATTTACAGGAACAGGAAGGACTCTCATTTCTTGTTTACACTGTGCAACTCTGAACGAGGTAAAGAAACCCCACGGTACCCAACCATACCCAAAGCAACACTGCAGAGAAGGGCAAAAGCGGGAATGGTATCACAAGCCCCAGCCCCCACTAGCTCCAAGGCTGCGGGTGTCAGCAGGCTGCTCCTGACAGCCACCTTAGGGAAGCCTTGGTTCCTTGCCCGTCTCTTCCCGGCGAACGTCAGCCACCGCCACAGCACAACAGCCCTTGCTTGCCGTTCTGCTCACAGAGCACACAACAGCGTTTCTGCAGCTATTAAAAAGTTTTAAACTGCTCTTCTGGATTCTAAAAGAGCAAAATGAACACCATGTAATGCCCTGGTGACCACCGCTGTGTCACAGGTTCATTTTGTTAACATCCTATTGTTGCAGGAAGCCGCTTACGTGAAGACTTCAAAGTATACATCACTCCACACACAAAACAGCACCAAGCCTGAGCAGCAGCAAGAATGAGATTTTAACCAGCAGCCCAGCCATGTGACATGTAGCCTCCTCACAGTCATCTCACTTCGTCCTCTGCAGCGATGCCCAGAGACCCGCTGGTTGACCACCCCACATCTTCCAGAAGAAGGTTCCAAGCTGTGCCTGAAGGCACCGCGGGACAGCGGCGGCTCTACACCTCCTTTGTTCCAGCTTTACAGTCTGACTTGTTTTTAACTACCAATTCTTGTCCTGCCTTCACTACTACACTGGAAACACAGCGGTAAGAGTTCTTTAAGACAACTGGCAATACCAGTCTTGGGGGGAAAAAAAAACCCCAACACGCCAACACTAAGAAGAAGATGACCGACCCCTCTTTAAGATACTTGGGCATTTCCTCACCTTTTCCACTTCCACTTTAACAGCTTCCTTTGTTTGCTTCCCAGAGTATAGCTCTTCTTCGCTTCCTCTTTACCACACAGCAATTTCAGCTACATGTCTATCCCCAACACCCCAACACTAAGAAGAAGATGACCCCTCTTTAAGATACTTGGGCATTTCCTCACCTTTTCCACTTCCACTTTAACAGCTTCCTTTGTTTGCTTCCCAGAGTATAGCTCTTCTTCGCTTACTCTTTACCACACAGCAATTTCAGCTACATGTCTATTAATGCTTTAAAAACATTAAGCTCAATTTTTCTACTTCTGTTGAGTAAACAATAATCTATACCAAGTTCCCGAGTTCCGCTGCGGGTGGTGTTCCAGCTGTACAACTTCCCGATCCCTCTCCCTTCTTAAGACAGGAGGGTCTTGCACTACAACACTGAGAAGGCATTATTTCTCTGACATGTTTACTTTCAATGAGCAGCCTCTTAGTGCTTTTGCAAACATCACTCTTACTCTGTTTCATATATGCTTCACGTATTCTGGCGCGTGACACAGAGTCTGAAAGAAGCCAATACGTTTTCCATTAGAAAAACTAACAGAAACCAGGGACATAGCACACAATTTTTGTAAGACAACTTTTTGTCACTATCCAGCCTTCCACTAGTTTTTCTACACCAAAAACTGTGGCAGTTTTAAACTACTTCACTCTTCCCTTTGCTTGTCCACGGCAGATTCACTGGAATCCAAGTTTGCATTTAAATACGAAGGGTGAAGAGAGGATTTGGCACCAGCAGAAATCCCACGTTTATCAGGCACTGGCACACAACTGAAGGCAGGCAAATTCAGAGTACCTGCGCTAATTACACGGCACGATTTCCATCGTTAACACAGGCCCGCACCGCCCGGCATCAGCCCCGGGTCTGTAGGTACAGAACTCTCTACAGTGAGGTTTCACAACTGGCTTCAGGACACGAGGCGCTTACAAAAGTAAAAGCGATGCAGCCAGTGAGAACCATCTCAGAACAGAGGCTGCTACCGGCCCTTCCCCACCTCACACTGCACTTTTAAACCTGAAGAGCCTGAAGAATCAGCTTCTGCCACACGCTGCCCCCGCAGCCCAGTACTTCACTGCCGAGACCAGACGCTGCGCGCTCAGACCTGGAACCCCACGTGCGTTCTGCGCTAAGAGGACAAACACTGACGGAACCATTCTGTGACTCGGGCTTCCAGAATGAGAGCCCCCAGGTGCCAGAGCCTGAGTGTCTGCTTAGAGATGTGCACACGGACTACAGTTTTAAGTACTTCAGCTGCTGGTAAACAACCACCCTTCCAAGTATTCCTATCTGTAAGTTTTTAAGAATTCCCATTTATAAGCCTTCTAGTGAAGGTTACTGACAGCAACATGGAATGCATGAAAGAAGGTTCATCAGAGTCACAGTCAAAGAGGTAACACACATCACTGGGGTTACGGAAACTCAAAATGAAATGGACTCGAGCATACTAAAGGAGAAGAGAAACTCTTGAAATGGGGGTGGTAAACAGCCTGTGGACCATGGAAGCCTGAGGAGACTCCTGGAAAAGCTTTCCTTTTCATTTATGTGAGTTTACTACTTCTGTGAATAGTCACAGAAAAAACAAAGCAGGATCTCCAGCTCCTGAGCAGCAGAGACCAAAAAGCTACCTACAGCACTGCAGTCCCATGGCAGGAAAACATCCAGTAGCAGCAGAGTTTCACTCCGAGTACCAGCTTCCACGGACACAGTCCGAGCGGATGAAGGAAGCCACAGACTGCCCAACCGAAGCGCCACTGTGGCCATCAGACCCGCTGGGGCCCAACAGGGACCGCCGAGCAGAACTGTTCTTCCGCTTGCAAAACACGTACAGGATGAACAGCGTAGGTGGGAACGGGTGCTACAGCTCCCCCCCCGCCCCGGGGCAGATGAAGCCAACAGGCCCCAAAAGCAAGTGCTGAACACCATGGCTGGCCTGCTTGTCTGCCGGGCTAGTGAGCCAGTTTTTAGAACCCTTTTTGTATTTAAGAGCAGCCAACAGCCTTGATCTGTTATCTGCATTACAGTGAGATGTGGCTGCTGACACCGATACTCCCATCTTCCAAAACCCTAGAACAACATTTCTGCTAGAGACTGGCTGGCTGGGCACTGAAGGCGGCACCGTTTCCTCGGAGCGGAGTTTAAACACACGTGGTACCCAAGCCCGTGCCGCAGCCAGCATGTGGTACCGGCGTGCCTGTCTATCTGCTCGCCCTTCTAACCTGCACGGTGCTGACCGACGGCTCCCTTTCCAACCCCTGCTCCCCGGTGCGCAAACTGCGGCACTGCTCACGTGAGCCATCAGAAGTGCCACGGGCGCTGGTCAGCCTCTGAAGGGGAATGTGGCTGTGCTCTCCGGAGCCAAGGCTCTGGCAGAGATTTTGCTGAGATGGGTCAGAATGCATGTTTGCTGGGAAAGATGTTACCACAGCAATCCAGAGTCAACAAGGGTGAAGACTCACTCCCACTAAAGGTTCCCTATTCCTGGGTCTGCAAGAGCCAGCAAAAGGGAATCTTCTAGCCCCAGGGATGAACACAATGGAAAACACACCGCGGGAAGGGACTATGCCAAACACACCCCCTTCCCAAGGGAAAAACGCAGCCAGCATTCTAGCCTGGAGGCTGGAAGCATCCAAGAGGTAGCAGTGGAGATTGGCTTCCGTACCATCCTGGTTCAAGGGGCAGCTTACCAGCAGCAAACATCTCGAGTTACAGACCTGCCTCAGAACTTGTGACTCGTGTAATTCAGAAGTGCAGTATGAATACTGAAACATATGCAAAATAGAACACTCTCACAAGGATTACATGTAACAATATTTGCATACAACTATATGTCCCAAATTTGTATCAGGCTATTTATAATTTTAAACTTATGTTTGCTGCTGTTTTGTGAATTGTGTTTCATGATTTGTTTTATGAATTTACTTCCTCAGGTACTCAGAGGTTTTTGGTCAATCCCTGAGCAGTCATGCCAATAACAACACTGCGATACCAGCAGGATGGCCTACGACTTGTCTTCCAACCACGTCCGACTACGGAACGCGCTACCCGCATACCAACCAAGCATCCCGACAGAAGACGAGCGGTACATTAGCCACGCGCAATGTAACTAACATGCGTCACGTCCTGAGAAATTATAACCACGTTAATTTCAAAAGCCAAGTTGTATTGGGTTGGTGTAGGGGAGAGGGGCTACAGGGGTGGCTCCTCTGAGAAGCTGCTAGAAGTTTCCCAGCTACGCATCAGAGCAGCCCCTGGCCAAGGCTGAGCCAGTCGGCAACGGTGGTGGTAGTGCCTGTGTGGAAACATACTTCAGGTGGGGAACCTGAGAGAAGTTCACGGAGCACTGTCACCAGTGGGATGGACGCCAGGCTGGAGCAGGGGCAGAGCGTAAGGATCCTCCCCAAAGGAGGAAGGAGCAACACAGATAATGTGTGATGGACTGACTCCAACCCCCACTCCCCGTCCCCCTGTGCCACGGCAAGGGAAGAGGTAGAGAGATGGGGAGCAAAGCTGAGCCCTGGAAGAAGCTAGGGCCAGCAGGGTGTGGTGTTTTTAAGGTCTGGTTTTACCTCTCACTGTCCTACTCTGACTTGATTGGTAACTAATGAAATCAATTCTTCTTCCCCAATTCTGTTTTGCCTGTAACCATAGCTGGTGCGTGCTCCCTCCCTGTCCTTGTCTTGACCCACAAGCCTTTCCCGTTATCTT
>NW_010248018.1:20956-58035 GCF_000690775.1 Eurypyga helias
AGCAGGCTGCTGCACGGTTCCTGGTTGCTGGCTGGGCCTAAACCACAACGCAGCGGACTAGGTTCCCTGTGAGAAGGCACACGTACCTGCATGAAATACCCAGTAACTAACGCCTTTCTTATGTTGATGTAATAGTCTCGGCTGGTAAAGTCTGTGCTTCGACGAGGCAAATTAAATCTATCCATGATTCGTGACAGCTGCTGGCGTACATTGTCTGCAGACATCAGGGACCTGTAGTTAATGAAGTTGTCATAACACCACTGAACTGACTCATGATCTGCAACATTAAAACACATGAATCAAAAATTAGTATTTCATCCAAATAGAACAAGTAAATAAAACAGTAACTGATTGATCAGTCAGATGAACAAGAAATAACCATAAACTTTTGTAAGTGACCATGTCTTGCATTACTTAAGTTGCCCAAATCACTTTCTACTCAGGAAGCATGTGGTCCTGATGAAAAAAAATTAGCTCACACACCGCCCCATAACATCCACACAACCACTGATGCTTTGCTGAAATACCACACCAGTAAATTTTGCACATTTCAAAAAAAATCACAGCTTGCAACTAGACAAATCATCTTCCAAACCTGCAGAGTAAAATGTAACTGAACATAGGGAACCATTGTGCTTGAGAAACCTGATCCTCCTTCAATTAAGCATTCAAGGAACAGCTGAGAGCTACACCCACTAAGCTCACACTAAGCGTGACACACCTGATGGCAGTTTAGGGAGGTGTAGGTGACCCTAAGATACAGCATCAGTAGCAGAACCCTCTACTCCTAAGTTACTCCTTCTACTGCTGACAGCTCTAATGCAAGAGCCGCGAGGACAGCAAGCCTACGCCGTTCTGTCAGGATACACACCTGCATGGACACCACAACACCCAGTTCTCCTTCACAGTTCTGCTACTTTTCAAGTGATGCCCTTCTGATCCTTGTCACTCCAACAATCCACAAAACCAGCCTCAGCAAAAATCAAAACTTAGAGCAGCTCTTGTGCAGGGAGAAAGTATTCCTCATTTGCGCTGAGAAGGCAGGCAGGCTACACAATGGAAGTTTAAATTCTTTCTGCACTTTGTCTTACAACATATCCTCAGAAGGAAGTATGAATGCTGCAGCTGTTGTGCGCTCCACAGCGGAATCGCAGTCAAGTACCACAGCATCTAAATTCCTGCGCTGTCTGAACCACGCATTTCAGATGACCCATCACTGGGTTTATTGTTCTAGATGCAGACAGCAGCAGCACTTTGTTTTCTGATCCTGAATCCCAGAAACCCTACTCAATTTCACAGTGGAACAGAACAAAAGATTATTCCCCAGGTAATCCCACCCCTCAGTAACCTGAGCACAAAAGCAGCAGCTTCCGGAAACACAAGATGCCTGCAAGACATACCGCATCCTGTTAACTAAAAAGCTGACAGACACCAAGCCACGGATCTCTCCAGTTCGCAGGTGCCTGCTTAGTCACGGGATGCTTAAACAGCTTTCAGTGCTCTAAAGATCCCCTCACTCTGGACTGCCACAGAGCATCAGAACACCTCAGCGCAGTTTCTGGAGCAGAGCTGCCGCAGAAGGGGCACTCTCTTTACTCAGGAGCAAACACGGCTGCTTACAGGAAAACACAACTGGAGGATCTCGCTTAACGTGGTTGGCAGTTGAGCGATCTTTTCACTTACCACCAGGAAAGTGACTGAGAACAAAGCGTGCCACTTAGGGAGGCATTTTTCCAGAGCACTCCTAGCTTCACCTGCTCCTTCTCATCTTTTTCCAGCTGCTAACACCCACTTCAGCCATGCTGAGGAGGACCCTACATTTTCCTCAAAATCTAGAGGCAGAAATGAGGTAAATGAATTTGCAGGCTCTAGGTTACTTCCTGTTGATGAATCGCCCCTTTGTCTCTCTGTCCGTCCCAAAGCCTCGTTACAGAATTCCTAACTATTAAAAAGTTGGGGTTAAAGGCATCTTGGTTCTAGGAACACATTCTTCGCCAAATTCAGCATATTTTCTGCACTGACCTCCCTGAGAAATTACTAAGCAATTATGCAGGTTTTTCTATAATTAATGTCAGATAACAAGCTTCCCATATTTCTTAATTATCGGAATGCTTAATCCCTTCTGTCCAAGGTTACCCAGCATTGATTTAAAACCCTGGCTTCTCTCCACACTCAGTTTATTACATGATCTCCTGGCCAGATCATTAAGGTTTGTTTCCCCCCAAAAGGGACACGTCCCTTAAAGAGCTCCTTCACATCCTGCACACACACACACAGATTTAAGATTACAACAGAATAGCTTAACAAGCAAGCCCGAGCCCGTCAGCTGTCCCTGGAAAGCAGAACCAGCTGGCAGCAAGGCGCAACAGGCAAGCTCGCCGCGGCGGGTGCACACTTACTTTGTTTGAAAGCGTGGTAGACATTCAGCAACGTCAAATGATCTCCGTCTATGTGGGCAAACCTCATCTTGGCTTCATCTGCTGCTTTCTTTGCTTCCGTGGGGCGAACAAAACACTGTGGGACTAAACAAGGTTGGTATGGGCCCAACACAAACGCCCATATCGATGAGTCACGCATTCACAGATAGAGGAACAAGGCCTAGCTAGGTCAGTTCACAGAGCATAGGGCAGGGCAGGATGGCCTCCGACTGCATCTTGGACTGTTTACTACCTTGATTTGGTACATCAACACCTAACCCCATCTGTAAGACAAGAGGGTTTCAAAGCTACAGAGTACCTGATTATTTTATAGAACTAGGCATCAAAATCTCCAGTCTGAAGGCCATCAAGATTGCCTGTGAGGCTAAACAGATCTCAGTTCACGACCCAGTGCTGATAGCTCTACCAGGAGCTAGAACCCCATGCAGTGAGACACTCCAGTCACAGACCTGCCTCCTCGGAACGCCTCCAGGGGCGGAGTGAAGGTTCTGAAACTGCACTGCGCTAGCACAGTCCAAACAAAAACGAGGTTCATCACCCATCTGCTACTTGAGGGAACACTCCAGCCAAGCCCCCTTCCCCAGCTGGTATCGTTATCAGCACTGGTAGGCACAGACACGTGAATGAAGGTACTGGGTCTAAAGGTTGCAATGGTAGCGGTAGTGGTGGAAGGTTAAACCGTCCTCTGGCACTACTTGAAATAAAAAAAAAAATTTTAAGATGGCAACGTGATGAGCTTTATCACTATATTCTCACAGAAATCTGACTCAAGTCTGACCTGAACCCAAAAACTGTGGTTTTATGTTCCCTTTCCAAACATCAAAGACCACAGACAGTGCTGTAGCCAACTTAATTTGCTATCAACGTTCTCACAGGTTGGTGGTGTCGACATCCATTCACAAGATGCTGAACATGGTTAAAACAGATCTTTGCTCCTGTAGATCTCCATAAAGTGAAAGAATCGGTTTGGTTTTAAGCAGATGTAAGTAAGAGGTTACACTTCAAGAAAATTAGGGCTAAATAAGATCCTACAAACCCTTCTGCTTTTCCAGCTGCTTGGGACTGTATTAGCCTTCTCATAATTGCAGCCCATCAATCTCACAGGAATACCTGTCCCTAGCAGATGAGGGCCTTTTTAGGGACTGTCACATGGCTTTGCTTAACTTCTTTCTTAAATTCCCATAGAAGCCTCAAAACAATACATTCCAAAAATATGCTCAGTTGAATACTGGATGGAACTTGAGAAAAAAAATACACACTGCGACAGTGAATCACATGGTAACAAACCAAGAAAGACCAAGGCATTAAAGAAAACAGAAATGCAGGTACAAAAGAAACACCCTGTGTTTTGGGTCCTGCACTTGAAAACAGAGATAGTGTATTTTAATTTCAAACTCAGACTAATAAGAGCAAATTCCAAATTGTTTTATCACTGTTTCGAATACGTAATATCACTTCCTACCCCAGAGCAAGACACCACAGCTCTTATAAAATGAAGTACCACCATTTAATATGCTCACTTATTCAATGCTATTCTCTGCTCTTCTCTGGCATCTAGTTTTTTGTTCAGTTTAAACTATTAGCACACGGATTGCTATCCAGAGGCCAACAAGCTTTATGTGGACTTAAGGCACCAGAACATGGTCATGCTGCTGGCTTAAAGTAGTGTTTACTTGGGGAAACAGTCCTCGCAAATACTAGGACAATGTGTTTTTTAAAGCAGCATTTTAGTTACAATCCATATATTAACCAGCTTTCCATCCTTTAAAAAAATGAAACCCACTTATTTATCATGACATTAATTGGGCCTTAAAATGGAAAAGTATCATGGCCTGGGAAAAGGTGAACAGAAAAAGGAGTAAGACACAGCAGTCGAAGAGCACAGACAAAAATACTAGACTTACTAATCTGTAGCAGAGACTGGGGGGAGAGGGGAAAAGGGAAGAGAAAGACAGGCACCAACCTACCACCACCTCCGCAATTAGGCCTACCATGTAATTAAAAGAATTACGATTCTGCCCTGCCCATCTGCTCTGAGTCTGAACAATCATAACTCTGCAACAAACATTTCAGCTTGTTCTTAAACTTTCACATAGGTCAGTCTAAACTGAAGCAACAGGTTTTACACTTAGCCAAAGCATTGTTTTCCTCCCCTCCATTGGACCAAGCCAAGCACACTCGCAGGAGAGCTGCGTTGTGAACGCCTGGTACAACAGCACACCCAGAGACAAGCGAGTCAGGACGCCCCTGTTTCCCTAAGACTCAGCCCTCTTGTCCGTCCTACGACGAGTAACTCTAAGCCAAAGCCAGTTCTACAGAGCTGGGAAACAGAATTCAAAGCTCGCTTGGGAACGTTCTCCTCTCACTGAGCTCTCGGCAGGCAGCTCTGCTCTGACGCAGCGCGATTCGCGTAACGCACCAGCCACGTACACTGGTGCATGCCAATTCGTTCTCGTAAACGTACATCCTCCCCCAAAGCTCCTTTCTTCCCTTTAAAAGTAAGGGCTGTTCTTCAGCTCTGCCACTTACTGACTGAAAAATGGATCGTCGTTTTACATACAAGCTCACATTTAATATAAATTACACTGTAACCCTTTTGGAAATACTGGGGTTTATCGAAGTGCAGAGAATGCACAACACAAAAGAGGTTTCACTGCCTTATAAACAGAGTGCTTGAACTGACATTTCTGGTCCTGACTGAACACACTAAGACATTTCTGTTCCACTAGCCTGATTTCTGCCCCCCAACTCTATCAAGTCAAAAATACACACTTAACTAGGGTTAAGAGCAAACTGTTTGATCACTTTATGCAAGTCCATTTCTTATCATTACTATTCATTAGCTTCAAGCCTTTAGGTAAAGCCCTAACGATTGATTACACCCCAATATAAAGTTTTCAATAATTTTGGTTTTATTAGAAATATATTTCTGGTTTTGATGTGGAAAACTCAAACTCCCCCCCAACTGAAGATGTGCATCTTGTTTAGCATCTCTTTCCCCGCTATTACCTGACAACATGGCAGTAATAGAGAGGACCTCGTTAGAACAGTTGTAGTCACAACTTGCAATAACCATTTTAGCCAGCTGTGGGTCCAGTGGAAATTCAGCCATCATGGATCCCAACTCGGTCAAGTCTCCATCGTCATTTAAAGCAGCCAGGTAATTCAAGAGCTCCAAGGCTCTCATCAGAGTTTCAGGAGCTGAAAGAAAAAAAAGTGTGTGGGCAGGCACATTAATCACACTGCTCTAGGTAAGCAAAAACGGTGAGGGAGCACAGACCACTACATGCCATCTTACTGCTGCTCTCCATCCAGCTGACTTCCAAACACGAGTCTGTTACCGAGTTCAGTTATGTACATCCATACATGAACGAACTGGGGAGAAATAATGACTTAGAGCTATTAACTGGATGAAACACTTCCAATATTTGAAGATTACTGGTTTTCAAAATTCAAACACCAGTGGCACTGTGAAACACTCAGTATCCTCTCAGTATCGCTTCGCCCACCAACGCACCGATGCGTTTTCCCTTGTTCCATACGAAATAGAGCGATACAGTCCTAAAACCTCAGCCACGTCAACTCTACACACCTAGTCTCTCAAAAATCTTGGCCCCAGGAACATCCTCTGAATCCTGCGCTCCTCGCAGCAAGTGTGACACCCACAAAGAAAACGGAAGGAAGCAGAAAAGCCTTCCTCCTAAGCGATCACACATGCTGCACAGCACAAAGAACCCAACTCTTCTGCAGAGCCTTTTAAAAGCTTACAGATTAAAAACGGTCTCATCTTAGGAGGAAAAACCCCCAACTGATGTATTTATATATGGCTGATCTACAGCTTTAATTAGCAGTATACCCCTTTTTAAAGTACATGCAAACATTTAATAGTGTTAGAGGGAGATGCGCATTAACTTCATAGCTTGAGCCAAAACCACACGTTCTGCGTTAAAAATGCTGCCCTATTTTATCCACACAGGGTTGTTCCCTGATGCACAGAGAAGATGTGTAAGCAAGGCAGTAAGTTAGACCTCACCAAGCAATAGATTCTCTAACGCCTGTAATACTGTCACATCCTCTGCAGGTGAGGGGCATCCAGTAGATTCCCTGCTTCCATGAAAAGCCGTCATGCAGACAAACGTACCAGGCACGCTTTGGCAAGACACACAATGCTACGTTTCAAGGCCAGGCTGGATGTGCCTTTGAGCAACCTGGTCTAGTGGAAGGTGTCCCTGCCCATGGCAGGGGGGTTGGAACTAGATGGTCTTTAAGGTCCCTTCCAACCCAAATCATTCGGTGATTGTATGAAATCTCAGTATAAACAAAAGACATTCCTTACGGACTACAGTAAAAACAGTTAAGACATTAAAGAATTATCCCATGTTACTACATACAATATTCCCCAAAATAAAGATTCCAGACATGAAATACTTACAGTAGGAAACATAAAACAGAAATAGATACCTGGAGGATCCATAAAGTCAAAGTGCACCAAGTCATCTATACCAAGCTTCTTGAGCTGCAATACTACAGATCCTAAGTTAGACCGCAAAATTTCAGGGTATGTGTTGTCCTGGGGGGAGAGGGGAAAAAAAAATTCAGAACACTCCAAACTACACAAGGATTCGAACTCTTGCACTTGGCTGCCTGTATCGACCAGACGTTCTTGGACAGACCATCTGAAACCAGGCGCCCTCACCTGCATTTCGGTTTTGTAAGCCTTCTCCGTATACAGCCTGAAGCACTTGCCTGGCCTGGTACGGCCAGCACGGCCAGCGCGCTGCTGAGCGGAAGCCTTGCTAATCGCAGTCACCAAGAGAGACTCCACTCTGATACGAGGATTGTACACCTGTTGGAAAGCGGAATCAGAGCAGGAAAGAAGCATGAACACTGCTCACGGATAAGACAACTACCTAAAAAAAAAAAACACCGAAGACTGCTTTAAGCTTATTTTCAAACACAGCTTCTGACTCGGAAGTGACATGTTGTCTGTATCCTGAAGGAGAAAAAAAAAAAAAAAAAGGCTACAAAGGCCTCTGGGGACCAGTGACAAAGCTTCAAACCAACTGCCTAGAGAACAGCATTTACGTTTCGTTCACCTGGTAACAACTCCTGCCAGGCCCCTGTCTTCCTTACTTGTGGGTACGATCCGCGGAGACTTTCATGGCAGAAGCAACGTGTCCAATTGGTTCTAGAGCGCGCTAAACACCCTCCTGATGCTCAAAGAATTCCGTGACAAAAAAAAGAAGTTGCCCTGATACAATTATAAGGCTGAATAACCATGGTCAGAAAAACTTAACATTAAGGTTGAAGACAACTGTAAAAAACAGACTGATGACAAAGCAAATCTATTTCAGAGGTGCGTGCAGACGGTCACAGCACAAAATACACACTGGAATTGGCTGTAGAGCTCCCGCTGCAGCCATAGGCAAGCAGCAGCCTGGCCAGCTCATTAGAAATCATAGGAAAGTACTGTCAAAAATAGCAGTACTCAGAGTAGTTTGAAGTCCTTTGGTCCAGGTTTTAACATTCTCCTGGTGTGCACCATTGAACACGTACAAGAACCTTATTTCTTCTTACAGAACGTATTCTTCCCGTACAGGAATGACGTATGAGAAGAACTCAGCCTAAATGGAGATATGTCTGTGTATGAAGACGCACTGACATCCTCACAGAATGCACCACATGCTGCTTTATCTCTCGTTTTACAGAAGTTTATGTGGATGAGTATTAAAGGGTAAGTCTAAGACCCCAAGTTACAAAGACAGTTATAATTAGTGGAAAACATAATACAATACAAATACTGTAATTTCTTTCCTCTGTTACTAGGTTGGCTAAGTAAGCTACTTCAGTTCTTGAGCATTCCACAACTTTCCGAGCAGCACAACACAAGCTCAACAAGTCTTCAGGGCTGCAACAGCACGTGACCAATACTGACAAGGAACAGCACTACCCTAGGTGTCACTCCTCTCTTCTCTGTGCTGGAGTTTTCTACGCCGGCATGACTTAAAAGATGGCTTCTAGCACCATCTTTATTTACTTTCGTATGACCTGTTGGGTTTATGTAAGCATTCTCAAGCACAGACACACAGCAGAAAACCACCCTTAAGTATCTAGGAGATTTACATTCCAGGCTCAAAATTCTCACATTTCCATTTTTTGAAAATGGAATTCTCCTGCACTGGGCCGTTCTGACTGCTCTAGATACCTGAAGTTTGCAGACCGACCACACGTGAACAACCAAACCCAAAACAACCAAGGTAAGGTGGGGAGAAGACTATCAGTGTTTAAAAAGGGAAGAGTTACCGCAGCAAACCAGACTCCAACCTCTCTCCTACCACAAAGGACAAGAAAGTGAAATAGTACTTACCTTCTGCTTCGCAAAGCCAGGATCGATCACAAACACAACCCCGTCTATTGTTAATGACGTCTCTGCAATGTTAGTGGACACAACCACCTGTTGAAAAATAGAACAGTAGATGTGGCTACTTGTCAGCAAGATAAAGAGCCCGGATGCCATCCCTGCACCAACAGTTTCCAGCAGGCTTCCCTCTGCTCCATTGGCAACCACCAGTGCTGTGCTCTAACACCGTCACAGGATGACCTGAAATCAACCAGCTGAACTCCTATTCAAATCAGAGCAGCTTCTGTCCAGTTCCTGCTCCCTGTGTCTCTACCAACAATACAACAAGGGCTAGTTTTGAGAAAAACCAACAAAAGAGCAAATACTTCCATCTCTGGTACAAAATGACAAGTTACACTGGACCGCTTTAGCTCCGTCTGTTTGTTCCAGCTTTTTAACCTCTTTTTTTAAATGCCTATACAGAGCAAACTGGTTAAATCAGAGGCCATACAACTGTACCGGCACAGCATGCTCCTCTGCTTTGTTGGGAATACAGCAGTTATCAAAACAGTCCAGCTAAAATCCTGATTACGTAGTTAATTCTAACTTGGTCCTTTTTAACTGCCAGATATTCAAATATCTTTACATATTCCAAAGGTCACATTCTTAAACTTCTATAGCTTTCTGAAGGCTGTCTCATGCAAGAAATAAAGCAAAGGTGATGTCCAGGTTCCGAGGCTTGATTCGCCATCATTTAGATTTCATGTCAGAGGCACGGGGACAGTCCATATCCATCGTCAGACCTCATGCCAACTGTGACCATGTTAAATCACACTATTGGCAAATTTAATGAGCTGCCTCAGAAAAGACCGAAAACCTGTTCAGCACTTCATCAGAACTACTTACCTTTCACTTCCTAACTTCAGAGCATTCTGCCATCACTGTTTTCAGTTTAGCAATGACAATTTGAGAGACCCGTTAATTTGCTCAGAATTACAACGAAACCAGCCTGAACCAATCACCCTGCTGATTTCCGCTCCTCCTGGCTGACCACTTGGCCAGTCAGCCCCTTGCTACTCTCAGCTTGTCTCTTCTCAAGCAGACTTAAACGCTAAGCTTGCCCAAAGAACACTACATACTGAAATCAATGCTTTGGTGGGAAACAATTCTAAACTGGTTTGGAATTATGGTGTTCCACCCTGAAACAATGAGCTTAGAACTCGTCAAAAAACAGCCCTGTACACCTTTCCTTCACAGGTGTCCTATACAGATCAGGCAGACAGAAGCCTCAAACGTCAATACAACTGAGTGCTGACACAAAAGCGCAATACGTTTTCATTAAAAAATTAGCAAGTCATTAAATATGCAAATTAAACCAGAAATCCCACGCTATAAGACTAGCCAATCCACGCGCAGCTTGCTGGTAGAGTGTGCTTTCTCCACCAAGTCTCAGCTTTTCCCCAACCTAACTCACAAAGCATCCATACCCAGCACCTCTGAACACCACCTACAGAGCAGTGTCAAACGGGTTTGGTCCTGCTTTTCATCACCCGTTTCTGTTAGGGCACTGCAATTTAGGCCACAAAGGTCCAGCAATTCAACCTGTACTTGAACCATGCAGAAGTTTCCAAAAGTAGGAGAAAAAGTGTTATTTACACAGTAGATTCCGTTGCACGTACAGAGCTCACCTGTTAACGTCCATTGCTTAAAAACTAGAATTAATCTAAAACCACAAGAAACTTAAGAAAAAGCTTGAGGAAATGACCCCACGTCTTTCTAGCCTACAAAATTCCTTGGAAGTCAAACAAATTAAATCAGCACTAAAATATGTAAAACAATTAATTGTACCTAATGAGCTTTAACTGCAGTTACTGAGTGTTTAAAAAGTTTTTAAATATCAGTTTTTAAATATCAACAAGTTACTTTAATACTCAAAGTCCACCTACACCAAACAGTCTCCCTCTGTCACCTAGGCAGTATCGAGTAATGCTTAAGACTCCCGAAACAAAAATGAGAACACAGCTTGGAAAGAAGGGATGAGGTAGGAAAGGGGAGTAGAAAGGATCCTTGTTAGGTCATCTTCTTCCAGATTACAAATTAAATACCCTGGTTAACTGCAACTAGTAATAGCATTTTTTAATCTTTAATCTTAAACTCTCTTGCAATAAAAGCTGATCCTGCCTAGCACACGGGAAGAGGAGAAAGAGTGCCAAGTTATCAAGCTGCGTCAGCACTAGTGTTACCAGCGCTACTACGGCAAGACACCACACAACATCCAGCATCTTCCTTGTCTTTCACAAAGGGAAAGCTCAGGAGAGACTTACTGAGGTACGGCAGGCACCTCACTCAGTTTTAATGACCATTAGAGCTTTGAAAGGATTCAGACATCCTGCTAGCTCCCTCTGCTCAGCAGTTCCAAAAACTAGGTTCACCCTCCCACAGGAGAGGGTGGAAGCAGACAGTCTGTAGGACAGTGGAGACACAGCAACCCATGGTCCTACTTGGCCCATCTTATCACTAAGGCTAAACCAACATCCGCACCAATTTACAGTGCGGACACACTTTCACTGCTGGATTTGCTACGGAAAAGAAAACTGAAACACAGAAACCAGAACATCTCAGCCAAAACATGCAAAAAGCGGTTGGCAAAGGCCCTTCCGTTTGCTGGCTTTTTCTGTTTGTTTTAACATTACAGGTCTGAATCCGCTGCTGCTTTTGCCTACAGCGGAGCTCTTCCAAGCATGGCAATTTTTCTGGTAGTAAACCGGTGGCTGCACTGAGCACGTCTTCCCCTTCCACACCGGCACTGGCTCTGCCAGTTTGACACAAGGAGAGCTCCGCGCTGCATCTGTTAGCCCTTATCAAGAAAACCAGAAGCTGCCTATTCGGAAGTGCAGTTTTAAACATGAATGAAAACGTAATGAAATACACAGCTATCACTTGTTCATCACAGAAAAGCAATTTCATTCATTTAAGTCATTTGCTAATACAATCTTGTTGCAGCATTAGTATCATGATTTCAGACTGAATGCTTCCTGCAATCAGCTTCAGTAGGAAAGAGAGGATCATTCCACTAAACCTAAGTGATTTATTCTTCCAGAACACCAGACAGTTGTCACTACTGTTGTACATGCATTGTACTGCACACAAGAAAGGCAGACAATCAAGGAACAAACCCTGCCCAGAGCAGACAGTCCGCTGCAGCTCTGACCTTCAGAAACTTCACTTGGTGACTGCTGCAGTTTCACACACCGTCAGACTGACTTCAGGGAGCTCTAGTAAGACTCTTGCCCGATGCTGGGTTTTCGGGAAACACCCACATCACTTCTAATGCAGTTTCTGTGAGCACGCAGCAACTGAGCTATTCTAAGAACACTCACTAGTGGCATTTCAAGTTCTGCTGTTTCTCAATCCATTTTGCCCAATGGAAGAACCTCAATTCCTTCCTTACTACTACAGAAAACACAAACCTCCGATTTCAAAATTCCTGTTTAAACTTGCACCTTCTCAGAAACCTTGAGAAACAGACAAAACCTGCCTGGTAAGATCCCCTGAAGAGACAGGCCATTGTGTTTCCAGAAAGAGCATGTGTCAGTGTACTTAGGGGGAAAAAAAAAATCCTATCCCTCCACATAAACCACGTGGTTGTCAAACGCAGCTCCTAACCTGACTGGTCGTACTCCTGCTAAGAAGTTAAATGAATGCCACTCCCCGTCAGTCACATCCAACTGTCACCAGAACGTTCTGGGCTGACAGACCGAGTCACATTTTTGAACTGCACTGAGGAACAAGCTCCGACCCACCTACAGATGTTGATGTGACACAACACAGGATTATTAAGGCTCAGGCACACACATGCTCGCTGTTGTCCGAGTACACTTAAACCAGCCAAAGAGCATACACTCAACTGCCCACACAACTGTGCTGTTTACCTTTCTTCCTATCGCTCCGTTTTGTTTTTTTGGTGGGGGAGGTTCGAAAATCCTTTGCTGCTGCTGCGGAGGAAGGGTGGAATACAAGGGAATGATTTTGATGTCACCAACTTCAGGGCCTAAATCATCGATTTCACGTTTTATCCTCTTGCAGGCTTCATCAATCTCCTGCAAAACAACAACAGTGGTTAAAAGAGAACTCTGAAAAAGGCAGCACATTTTGACTGCCTTGTGACAATTATGGTACATTTACGTATGCCGTGACGAACAATTACAGTAACTTCTACTCTAAACATAAAAAAAAAAAATCAACCAAGGTGCTCACTGAATTTGCAACTGAACTCCCTCAATACTCCAAGATGCTTCAGCTTCTGTACTCTAATGAACAGCCTAATTTGCATTCAACATCCTTTTTCTTTTAGTCATGTTTCCTAATTAATTCTCTACAAATTGTACTAGAATTGAAATCTCTCACCCTAGAATATTAAACTGCACTCATGACCTTTTCAATTTTCACAATCTAAAAGAAATTGATGTGCAAAATATTTAAAATAAGCCAATTAAACTTTAATGTCACGTATCACTAATGCAATTATATGGAAGATTTGCTTCATTGTACCTAATGAGAACAAACACCTTTACAGTATAAACATAGATGCTCAAACCAAACCCCTCAATCCAGCATTTTGGATTTTAAAGTAAAATTAACTGAAATACCGTTTAGGCTTAAGAAAAGTCAGGGAAATACTCTGAAGATGAGAAAGATCTTTCGTGCCTTTACCTCAGTATTTTCTACAGTCTTTGCTAGCCTATTTTCTGACTATCTTGCCATACCACAAGGTTCACCACAGCCCAATCATTTCTAATTCCGTTTCACTGTGAAACCACCACATTTAAGACAGCTAGGTGACCTACAGTTAGGACAAGATTTAATGAAAATTACAGTGCACAGAAATTTAGGTCAATGAATAACACAATTCATTAACTTCAACTTAAAACTTACAGCAGAGCCTCCACTGCTGTAACTCAGAGGCACACTTACCAACTGATATTCCAGCTGGGCCCCTGATGTGCCAAAATGACAGGAAGCAACAGCAGGCCAAGGCAAAAAATGGCTACAAGACTCCAAGAAGAGGCCAGCCCACCCTTTTCACAAATAATTCACCAGCCTGAAGCTGAAATGACACTTAGGACCCCCCCAAGCAAACATGCAGAACAGGTTACTCTACAGGCTCTGTGAAATTACTGCTTTAACCTGTAATTGAAAAGCAAAAGCAGACTCCTATTTACAAACCATAAATTCAGACAGAACCTGGAACAAACACATTCATTTGTTCTTAAAGAGCTGTAAGCTTCCAGCACAACTGTACTGAGTGTTTTAAAGCAGCACAGACAATGCAATACTCACACACTGACCAGCACATACAACTGATGTAAGCATGGCAACAGGAACACTCTTCCCCTCTGATGAGGAAGACCCCCAACGCTTTTGTTACCTCTCCAGCGGGAACAAGCTGCAGATGTTTACAGAAAGCCTTAAAGCCACAGCGAGCATTGCCAACACATCCAGTAGGTCCTTCCTAAAAAGCCAGGGGTGGGTACAACACCATGCTGGAACACCCCCTTACCAGCTCCCCGCAGCCCAAGTGTCCTCCCACCCACGTCAGCTGGTAAGCCCCTTCCTGCAGCTCAGCAACAGCCTCCTAGGAAACACTTCACCCCACAGCTCAGTACATTAATGCTTTCATAAGGGAGCTTACATGAACACCCGCGTTAAAAGGGAGCGGTTGACTAACTAGGCAGTGACATCCCCACACAATTTTCACCCATTCAAAGCCTTGACAGGTTGCTTCTTGGGCCTGGTAAATATTTAATACAAAATTAGATCACATCTTTCTAAACAACACAAGCCACATGCCAAAACAAAAAAACAGCACAGATCCTGGCTCCTGACCTGAGCATCACTACACTATTCTATGGAATCTGAGCAGAATAAACTATGTAATTGGGAAGCTCTGGTGCTGCACAGGATGCTTTGTCTTCAACGGTAATGGCTGGGGACTCCAATAGAGCTTTATACTTGAAACAGTAAAATACAAGCAAGCAGTGATAAATGAAAGCCCTGTGCTCTTCAGGCCACATGTGTTCACAGCCACCTATCATCTTTCCAAAGAGATAAAAGCAGACTTTCTCACTGGAGTTTCCCAATGTAGTTTCAAAGTACCCCGTATCAGGGCTCAGTAACATGCTTCAGAACAGGGGTGGCAAGTGCACATACAGCCAGTACTCTCTGCAGATCTGCAGACATAACCATGGAGTCCAGCAGAAGCCACGAAGATGCTCAGAGGGCTGGAGCACCTCTGCTATGGGGCCAGGCTGAGAGAGCTGGGCTTGTTCAGCCTGGAGAAGAGAAGGCTCCGGGGAGACCTTATTGCAGCCTTCCAGTACTTGAAGGGGCTACAAGGAAGCTGGGGGGGACTTTTTACCAGGGCCTGTAGTGACAGGACAAGGGGTAATGGGTTTAAATTGAAAGTGGGGAGGTTTAGATTGGATATCAGGAAGAAGCTCTTCACAGAGAGGGTGGTGAAGCACTGGGACAGGTTGCCCAGAGAAGCTGTGGATGCCCCATCCCTGGAAGTGTTCAAGGCCAGGCTGGATGAGGCTTTGAGCAACCTGGTCTAGTGGAAGGTGTCCCTGCCCATGGCAGGGGGTTGGAACGAGATGGTCTTTAAGGTCCCTTCCAACCCAAACCATTCTGTGATTCTATGACATCTCATCCTTAACTGCTGAAAGGCCGCCAGTCAAAGAGCCACTGCCACTCCTCTAAAGTCAGTGAAAGAATTCTTAGTACTGAATTGTGAGAGAAAATAAAAAAGGGTGGTTTGCTTTTATTTACCACACCAGCAGAAAATTGTATCCCTACTACAGCTGTATCCATAACCAGCCTCCAACTCCAGCAGATAGCAATCTAATATCCCAAAGTACAGTCTTGACAGCATATGTGCGGTAAGAGTAGTTTTAAAGTATTACGGATTAATTTAAGCGTTAAAAGATTCATATGTGTCACATGAAAACATTTACATCTGGATATACAGTTGGAAGGCACAAACCTAACTTCAATCCTCTGAAATTTCAGCGTGTCTACTTCTGCAGTGCTGGCAATCAAGTATGAAAGGCTTTCTTTACAACGACCACGTGCAAGTATCTGCACACCACCTGCTCCAACTCCATTACAAACCCCTTGAGGAGGAATTATTCCACCAACTCACATGCAAGAGGAGGTCTTCCTTTCCTGGACAGAAAAGAGGGAGGGCACAGTGCCACTTGCCTTGAGTTTAGATTACACCCAAAAAGCTCCTCAGAGCTCTGTCACACTGGCTGCCTGAGACAGCAGACACCAGGGCACTGGAAGAAGGAACAGACTATCGGAGACCCAGTGAGACCCGTGACTGCCCAGCACATCAGCACAACGACCTGTTTCAGAATTCATCAAGGAAGAAAGCAGGCCTAACGTGCACAAACTGCGAGGTTTAGGCAATGCTGAAGTTGCTAGACTTAACTTGATCCTAGTTCCTCGCAAAACTGAGGACTACTTCTTAGATGCACTGTTTGAAAAGCAGCTCTCTGTGAAACTGTACATGAGTGCACCCATCCTGAGAGCTGACTACCAAAAGGTAACTGGCAAACAGACCACGGAAAGAGTAAAGGTCACGGCCAGCCAAGTCACTCATTGCTCTCAAGCTGCAAGTGCCACACACACTCAACCTGTCTATACTCAGAACTGTACCACTCTGTCTGTTCGGTACTTCTGAAGTCTCCAAGTTTCTTGCCTGAGCCAACCAAAACACATTAACAATATACCTGCAATATCTACAGTTCTGCTGCAACACTAAGAAAACTGGAGCCAAACAGCAGTTAGGAACTCCAGAGGAGTACACTTTGAATATTAACATGGAGTCCTCAACATTCCTCCACACCCCCAACAGCATGCGTGATTCTCCTTGGAAAAGCTCCAGAGACGGGCAGAAATCAAAGATAAAACATTTCTTTCTATGGACATACCAGTGATCAAGGAAGTAACGGCACAGCGGATATTTTTAACCAGGAAATACCAAGTCATCTGAACATCCAAGTGAGAGAGTCAACAATCTGTATTCTGTACCTACAGCTAAATATAGTTTACAAAAGGAAAAAATGCAGGAACCAGGAAAACAATTTAAACAAGATTATTAAATAAATTTCAGCTAACTTAAATGGTATTCCTTCCAAGTATTTGGTGTGATTAAGGCTGATTCTACCAACAGTCCTGAGCAGGCTGTTTGGTTTTTCAACTGGTAGACAACAGGCAGTCTTTACAATACCTGTCAGATCAGGTGGATTTCAGAAGCTGAAGCATCAGAAAGCAGTTCTGAAACACCAAAAAGCTTCAGGATTAAAACACGAACTTCCACCATGCCACAAATCTCAGCAAGACCCTAGTCCTTATGGGAACCAATGCTTAGCAGTGCCTTGTTTAGAAAGCAATGCATGATCAGGGTGCACAGTTTCCCTCTGATTTATTAGAACCAGTGGAGCAGCCACCTTTATTTTTACATAACAGTAAGTAGGTTACTTATGGCTCCTGAATCTGACAGGATTTTTACTCCATCTTAACCTATTTTTCCAAAGAAAAGGCAGGCTGATGGTTAGTGCCTAGAAAAAAACCTTTGCATGCAGTAATTTGTATTCCTCACTGAAGCTGTTCCTGTACAGCCAGAAATGCAAAGATCCAGCAGAGGGAAACAAGAGTTTAAAGCCTGTTGAGAAGAGCAATCCCGAGTTTTCAGAATACCAGGATTGCAACTTATATGCGATTTGGATGGGGACAGAACACCTACTATTCACATCAAACTCAAGAAATTAAAAGCACAGTGCCTGCCTTATTCTTTCCTTCTCATGGCAGATCAGTGGTGAAGCAACCAGTTATATTAAATAACTGAAGCTGACACAGAGCAGAACTTTTGCTCCAGCTGCAGGAGTATGGTGAGACAACTTCACCTGAGCATGTGTAACTACACACACAAGTACTCAAAAGCCCTGAGTTGCACACACCCATAGACAGCATGAAATACTACAGTAGCACTACATAAAACACACACACTCTTTGAAAAAGGTTACACAGCTTACCGTTTCAACAAAGAAAGCTGAAGGGCTAAAGGTGGTTTTCAGCCATAAAGGAATTGCATTTAATGTTTCAGAGGTTGGGGTCAAAATTAAGTACTCCAAATCACTTTTAACCATTCAGTGAGATAAACATACTCCATTGTCACCTGGAGATACTTCCCAGCTAAACCTGCTGGGCTGTTGCATGGCAACAGACCCGACTGCATTTACTCTCTGTACAAGGAGTCCTGAATGCTGCTCTTGGGTCACCCAATGCCCCCTGCCCTTTGATTTGTATCAGGAACTACAATTGAGACTGAAAACATGAACAGGATTTAGGATTACTAAGCAGTATTTAGTAATAAGCATTTTTTTCCTGAGAGATCTCACTTTTGAAAGTCTTCTCAAAGAAAACCTTCCAGGTATGACTTTTCAAATTTGTCTGTGCCAGTTTAATTCAGAAACACACTGGTCCCTTGTGCTCTGTGTCAGAACACACAGCTAAGATTCAGAAATGAACCACAAACCAGCACCTCCCCAGCTGCCTCCAACATCGCATCTCCGGTGCTCAAGTTCCTCACCTCACTACTCCAATACTTAATATTCCCCAGCTCTGCACCAAAACCTCCACTTTTGAACATATCATTAGCAGTTCATCTGAAAGAAGCTGTATCAAATTAACCATAGAAGAGATCAATTTTGTTTCTTATGCACAGCACTTCCCCACCCCCACCCTGCCCCTTGATCTGCTGTTGAAAATAAGGTCTTTATTACACTGTTCTCAAACTGAGCACTCGGTAGAAATTCACTTTCAGTTCTTTCCTGACGGTATTCCTACAGTAACAAGTGAGGCGCTCATACAAAGAGGTTACTATTAGTGAGAAAGGAAACAAAAGAATTATAGGAGCAGTTGTATACACTGAGCTAGTGCACCACATCTTTAAAAAGCAGGTTTGTGCTGAACAAATACTCTCAAGATTCTTACGTAAAGGAGTTCCATTGAATGGTAGTAAAACAAAAAAAAAAACTTGAAAAGAAACCAAGACTAGCAGCAACGAAGTAAAATTGCTCGAAGTTGCACTGATACTCACTGTCAGCAGCCGACTGGCTGACCGCAAGTTACCCCGAGCCACCAAAGCACTCCGAGCACTGGCATTCCTCCTGCCTCACAGGCCCAACTGGTGTACATGAACAGCCACTTAACTCGCTGGTCAGGCTCCACTCAGCATTAAGAGCTGAGCTGTATCCCATTATCTTTAGACAAACTGTTTCTACAAAAAGACGTTGACTAGTGATGTCATTTTAAGCACGTTTAATGGAACAATTCGAGCACTTGGCACGAAAACCAGTGTAAACATGGTCCTTGGGAACACTGTTTCAGAGCCCTTTCTTCAGCTGACCCTGTGTTTGGAGCACTTACACAGAATGCCAAGAGGTGAGCAAAACTTCAAGACTGCTCCAGTTAGAACATACTCTAAACTCTTTTAAACAGAAGACGACAGGCTCACCTACAGCCTATCAGCCGCAACACTACACGCAGATTTAGCTTCCCCTCGGCTAAGTAAGTAGACATAACTCTTAAACCCTAAAGGAAACTAATGCCAAAAAAAGTTAGGGCAATTCTGCCTTGTGCAAACCGAGTATTCAGGAAAAAACCTAAATGCAAAAATAAAAAGGACTTCCCAAACCAGAAATACCTGGCAGACACCTTAACCTTCCCCCTTCTCATTTGGATTCCTATCCCTGCCTGTCACATCCATCTTTGGCGACATGAATCTTCTACAAATTTTGTCTTTGTCCTTAAAGCTGCATGAACTTCACCAATTTCCCTATCTTCCTCCAGGACTGACAGCAAACTGCCACAAGTTAAAATGAGGAAACAAACTGGCCCCAAGAGCTGCACCATTTCAGGAGATGCTCTGAATCATAGAATCACAGAATGGTTAGGGTTGGAAGGGACCTTAAAGACCATCGAGTCCCAACCCCCCTGCCATGGGCAGGGACCCCTTCCACTAGACCAGGTTGCTCAACGCCCCATCCAGCCTGGCCTTGAACACTTCCAGGGATGGGGCAACCTGTTCCCCTGCCTCACCACCCTCTCTATGAAGAATTTCTTCCTGACATCTAATCTAAACCTCCCTGTTTTCAATTTGTACCCGTTCCCCCTTGTCCTGTCACTACAGGCTCTTGTAAAAAGTCCCCCCCAGCTTCCTTGTAGCCCCTTCAGGTGCTGGAAGGTGCAATAAGGTCTCCCCGGAGCCTTCCCTTCTCCAGGCTGAACAAGCCCAATTCTTGCAGCCGTTCCCCATAGCAGAGGGGCTCCAGCCCTCTGAGCATCTTCGTGGCCTCCTCTGGACTCGCTCCAAGTGGTCAATATCCTTCTGATGTTGAGGGCTCCACAGCTGGATGCAGCACTCCAGGTGGGGTCTCACCAGAGCAGAGTACAGGGGCAGAATACAAACAGGAATACAAACTCAGAATACAAACACAGAGAACCAAAACTTTGCAAAAATGACATACTTGAACAAAAAGTCATCCAACACTTGACCAGATCCGAGAACTGTTTTGTCATCAAGTCAAAACTGAACTTGCCGCAGCACCATTCTTACGTTCAGGATCTGTCTGCCCTGGTCTATTTGGAACATTTAATACCGACACCATCTCAAATCAATAAAGACCAAAAAGCCTTCTACCCTTTAGCACTCAAGGACGATTAACACCACCACACTTCTTTCAGTTTACGTTCCCCCACTCCTCAATTCTTTCTACCCAAGGCTGAACAAGACACAGCCTGTGTTCACTGCAGCCCAGTACACATACTGCCTTAACCTCACCCAGTCACTACCACTGAGACCAAAAGAGTTGTCAGCTTTGACTTCCTTGTAAGAAAACCTGTTTCTTGCACACTGTCCCAGTGCTCACCCAGCCACGCTGTAATAAAGTGGACCTTTAAAATAAACCCTCATTTACAAAACATTCTACCCAACCATCAAGAACACTCTTCAACTCTTCCACACCAAGAGCAGTTTTACCAACATCGCATTTTTAAGCCTCCTGGAACACTGACACCAGAACTCCACGTCAATATTTTTTAGTGTATTTGCCTACCATGGAGAGCTGATCTGTACTTCACATCTCCAGACGAAGTCTGGATTCTTCCTCCCAGATGTGTGAAGATGCATTTGGCTTTACGCAGAACAGGATACCGGGGTGACAAGGAACACACTTCCCATTTGGAAGTGCCTAGGTCACCAAGACCTGTAGACAGGTCTATGCAGTTTCCACCTACCACCCCATCCGTTCCATCTGCAAGGATTTTGCACCTACTCTCAGGTTACTGATCCTAATGGAGTGCGAAACCTAATCCTTTCTTAGCAGAATCCCAGTAGACGCTAAACCAGCTACCTGGGAGATCTGCAGGTGAGCCAGTCCCGGACACCTAAAACGTAGCGTAACGCATGTATGTCTGCACAACCAGACTACCAGATTTGTAATCTCAGTGACCGAGAACAAGTTTGACAAAACCTATTGTCTCAGAAAGACACGTTGACTGAAAGGTAATTTACTATTTCCTTGTGAATAGAATTCCCTGGTAGAGCTTCCAATTTTGCCTGTGACTGATGACAGGCAGCCCGGCTTACAGTTACACAGGTTATCTCAGGTTATACCTTTTCTGAACAGTGGCTCAAAACACTGAACATGATTTCCATCTTTTGCAATCTCCCCAATACGCCAGGGTGGGCTTGTTTGGGTTTAAAAGAAACAGATGAGCTCTCCTCCTCACACGGACCCTGGGATAACAGCCTTGTTTCAAAATGTTTATTCCTAATAAGTGTTTCCAAAACATTCTCTTTTGTTACTAATGGACCAAAAAGCAGTTCATGCAACACCATACACTTTTGCCCCTTTCAGGATTCAGGTTTTATTGAACACCATTTCTGCACTATTAACAACAGTGTTATCTTCATGCAGTAACAGGCTTATACAATTAGGGTTCCTCTGGTTTCCAAATTTATTTAAGCTTCCTTACTTTTGGGTGTGACAACGCAGAAGCTTCCTGACTATCTCCAGGTTCCATCATCAACTTCAATCTGTACTAATTAAGTTCTACCTATCTTATCACTCATATACAATTACTTGGAGTTCAGTGGGCAGTGAAGGCAGCAGCTAGTAAGCACCCTCATTCTGCCTCACACCACTGCAATTACTCCTCCTCTGAAGCCTCTTAAACTCTCAGTTCACACTTCCATGGTTTCACCCAAAACACCTCTTTGTTTAACTTCATTTGGCTTTGTAAATGCATCTCTGTCAAGGAATCAAATCGCGCACCATGTTCATACTGGTTTCCAGAGCCCAGAAGGACTACAGACCATTTCTGCCCTGAGCCAGTAAAAACCAGTGGCAAGATCCAAGCTATTAAGACTACTGGACCCAAACCACGCAGTGGTAGTGGTACCTGGAACACACCTTCCAGCTCCTGAGATGACAGTAGGGCCTATCACTTCAGATCCAACAGCAGTATACAGGTGAACCACATCATGAAGGTCAAACATGTGCCTCATCAGAAGCCCCGAAACATGAATCCAAAGGGATGTAACACTTCAAAGCTTCTCTACAGCAACTAAACTAGACTTCAGCTAACTAGCTAAATTCAGACTAGCTCCAGGCAGAGGCGCTGCAGTGGCCCTGAACAGAGGGCCATGTCGTACCAATGCCAGGTTTAAGTGATGCAGTAGGACAGTACAGGGATACATTTATGCATAATTATATCTGTACATATGAACATGTATTATGTGCATGACTTTATTAAACATTTTTTACGTAATTATGTCCTGTAAATTAACCCAGTGGAAATCAAAGAACTTATACAACAGGACAAGAGTAGCTCTGTGGCACTGGCTGGTACTAGACCAGTGGGGTCTAGAGCCAGTTGCTAACCACAGCTGCTGCTCAGAGCTGGCGACATCTGAAGGCAGCTTCCCCTCCCCATAACTGCTGTAACAAATTATTTAGAGTAATACATAGCAACTGATGTAGCAAGGACATAATTTATAACTCATCATTAGAAGGACAAGTGTTTGTTCTTCATGAAAGCTTAAAGACCAGCATGATTTAACATCCTGGTAAGAAAACAAAGTCTGCTGAAAGAGCTGGACAGCAGTGGGCCTTTCTGGTGGCACTGATCCATTCACCCACCTGAAACAGCTGTTTAACTAATCCTCATATTCACCTGCCAGACTAGCCTGAACTACAACCTGAACTAAAACAAATGGGCAAGTTTCAGAGCTGCAATCATTAGGTGTACTTTAACTCACAGCAGTACACCAAACACAGAAGGACAAGTGCAAAGACCAGAGGATCTGCTTTTACAGTGACAGTCACTGCTTTGGTTTTCTAAGGGAGGAGATGACCTGCCAGAACACATTTTAATCAAGTATCCTCTTAAACTTAAGAGGCAACACATCTTTATGCCTGGCAACCTACTCAAGAAGCCTGTGTACATTAAACATCACGCGTTATTAGTACCATGTGCACCACTCCAGGCATAGTTAGGACTGTGCCTACTTTAAAGACATTGGATTGTTCCACATCCTCTGAAGGGTATCTCTTCTAAAGGAGTGACTGCAAGTTCAATGAGTCAGGAAAAAATTTTCACTAGCTGCCTTTCAGCCCTACTAAAAATATTAATTATAGGTGGAGCCAGTCAAGTAAACTTTCACAATGTTTACAGGGTCTTTTTACCTCTTCTCCATCTCAATCTACTAACAGGGACACTCAAAAGAGCTTCAAAGCAACAGATTAGGACCAGAAAAACACCAGTTTATTTCAAGCACAGGATTTAAGATTGCCAGAAAATCCTCACTCCCTGATGTATTTTAGCTTAAGTGCTTCTGTACAATCCTCTTTTGCAAGCTCTGAGTCCACTTGTGAGACATGGCTTCCAGCAGCTGTGGTACAGAAAGACTACAACCAAATCCTCAAAGCTATTCATAAAAAACAAAACACAAACATTCTTATTAAAACTATTACTGAGAGCTAAGTAGCAGGACCCAAGTGTTATTCTTCAGGTAAGTTGCAAAATACACATCGAGAAGCACAGAGAACTACATTTTCAGAAAAACATGGATCCTACCAGGTACCCAGAACTTTTGAGTTCACATCAGTGCAAACGCAAGGTTCATACTCCAGGTTTCTATTTTAGAAGACAAGAATTTGCATTTTAGAGAGGGCTTCAAGAGCTACGTGCATGACTAAGGGCCTGAAGTGTACAGCAGGTAAAAAACCTATCACCATTCCAAAGAAACTAGAAAAGAAAAATAAATATTTTAGTCTACACAAGCCACTTAGAGCAGTTTTTGTATGGAGCAATGGATTAAAAAAGGAAGAAAATACCTCCTGTCCAGTAAGAAAGAGTAAGAGATCTCCTTCCTCTTCTTCACACATGTGAATCTGGATCACTGTTCGAATGGCAGCCTCAAGGTAGTCCCTTTCTGGTTCTGGAGTATAGAATATCTCCACAGGATGGGTGCGACCCGGGATAGTTAGAAGAGGACAATTATCAAAATAGATCTGAAACTTGCCAGCATCTAGCGTAGCACTCATAACTATAACCTGCAGGTTTGGAGGGGGAGAAAAAAAAGTTACTCCAAAAGTTTAACAAGAATTTGTGCAACATCTGGCATACAACATGTAACAGTAAAACTCCTGTGATCTAAGCATGGTTTTATCACCTAAATATAGCACTCTAATTGCAAAAGTCCAGAAAAATTCCTACTCAAATGCATAAAGGTTAAGCTACAATTACTTTGTCTCTAGTATCTTTCTCAGTACAAACTGCATTAAGCGTTTCCTAGACATATCTTTCCCATGCAGATTATCCTTAGATCAAAAACCACTTGACCTGCTCTAGCAGATTCTAAAAATCAGCTAACAGTAAGCACAGGTACTTTATCTGGTATGTCTGCAACCCGAAAGGAGATGCTGTTTGGCTTCATCATGACTGACCTTCAAGTCGGACCTCTGTCTTACAACTTCCTTCAAAACTCCCATCAAAATATCAGTAGCCAGCGTTCTCTCGTGGGCCTCATCAAGAATTATAACACCATAGCGCTCCAGCAACGGATCATTCATCGCTTCACGAAGTAACATACCATCAGTCATATACCTGAATACAAACAAAAACAATCTCAACACAAATTTTACTTGATCCATCTGAGAGAGAAACCTCTTTTCCACATCGTTCACCACATTACTTGAACTAAGCTTGTAATCAACTTTTTAAAAATAGAAACATCAGTAAACTATTCCCAGCAATGTAACAAGCTCTCTATCTGACAACTTAAAAGTAATTACTGCAGAGTGTAAGTGAAATCTGGGAGAAGGGGAAAAGCGTACAAAAAAAGGGGGCTGTGGGAGACAGCTGTGGGAAATGAGGTTTAGCAACATTACAACTACTTTGCAGGCTATTAGTGGCAGACTTCCAGGTCTACAATCAAGAACAGAAAGAGAAAGGAAAAAACCCTGAAATTCTATAAACACCATTTCTGCAATTGTTTCTACCCTTTTCTGTTTGCAGACCATCTGTTCCCTTTTTGCTTTCCCATCTCAGTTCCATTTCTTTTCACACATTAACTTTATTCCCAGCCTTCAACTACTCGTACGAGCAAGAGGGACATCTTGACAGAAAGCACCACTCCTTGAACCACACTACATGCAATCCTTTTTAAGTCAGCATTCTGAAAGCCATCTGCAAGTGGCATATTAAGTGTGCCTGGCTCACCCCACACAGCACAGGGATCTAGAACAGCTGACAGCTAAACCACCATGGATTATGTGTCCCGGAGTCAGGTACAGGCCAGTTTCGGAACTGTGGCGGTTCTCCTCACCGAAGTAAGGATTACCCCAAGTAGGAAGATACCACAGTCAATGGTCAGCTGAATTCGTAACATGAAGAGAAACTGAATGCTGAAGGGCTTCATTCTGAATAGCACCTTAATCATTCAAATACTTCTTCAGATCACCTTCTTTACAGATCACTAAAATTAGTTTCCAGGGGGCACCGTGTTTTCTTTAGGAGCGATAATTCTACTCAAGCCCCACACCCCAGGTTTCTCCCAGCTCATGCTATGGCTCCCACCTCTCTTCTCCACTCACACGTACCAAGTGCCTGTCCCTAGATTCACTCCCCTCATAACCCTGCTCACATAATTCCCTACCCTGTGATTCCCCCCCACCTCTGAGTAGGCCGTGTTGTACCTTTACCTGACAGTTGCCATACTTACTTCAAAATTGTTTTCGCACTACTGCAGTCTTCAAATCGAATCGAGTACCCGACCTCCTGGCCCAGCATGACATCCATCTCATCAGCAACCCGCTGCGCCACACTCATTGCCGCCACTCTCCTCGGCTGGGTACATGCTACCCCCCTCTTTGGTCCAGGTAACGAGCGCATGTAGTCCACACACCACTGAGGGATCTGTCAGGAATAAAACTCTGTTTTAAACACACTTCAAATGGCCAAATGTAATCTGTAACCTTTTTGTTGTATCCAAGTTAGCTGTAAATCCACGGAGTTGCCAACGGCACACACAGCAATGAGAGCTGAGAGCAGAATTTGTTGGACCCAATGCCACTAAATAAGGCACACTAATACCAATCACCTACATCACTACCTTTGAAGTTATCAAGGAAATACTCTTAGAGCAGTACACAGGTACTTAGCAACAGTCACCATGCTCGTAAGCAACCAAAACTGAAGTTAACCCTCAGAATTTTGAGATCCATTGTTCCAAGTTTCACAGTAAGAAAATTACACTCCATGGCTTTAAAAAGTAATTCTTATTGATACATTAAGGAAAAAATATAGTGATATAAAAATTGTCTTAGCCAGGAATCAACAACAAATGAACAAATAACTAGTCATGGTCATTTAGGTAATTATTGTTCTTTTGAAATTTTATCTACCTGGTAAGAAACCTGGAAACAGTAATCATCACCCAAAACAAAGCTTTATTCAGAAGAATTTCTAGGTCAGTAACAGTTCGATGAAGATGGAATATTCTTAGCATGTTCTCAGTATGACATTTTATGAGGAGACATCTCCAGGCACAACTAGTTCCAAGTCTACAGAGCAAATAAAATGCACTCCTCAGAAATTGCTTTTCAAGTGTGCTTAAAAACTCACATTTACAGAGGTAAAAACAACTTAAAACATTGCACCAATGTGGAAAAAAAGGAAAAGCAATATCATTTAAACCAGGAAAATTTTTCTTCTAGGATACTGTGTTTCTACAGCACAATGGAAGTGGGCACTAAAAAATACCCACAAACAGACAAGTATAGACTAATGAAAAACTTTTTTTTTAATGGAGAGCATACTTCCATTATAAATACAGGGGGAAAAAAGCAAATGCTATCAAAATATGACAAAAGACTACTAAACTGCTGAGAACTACTCAGATTTCTGGAAAAACCATTCAAAACTAAAGATAGCAGTTTTTGAACACTGACACCATATACTTAAATCCCTATCCTGTAACACATACACACTCCCCTAATGTGCAGTGTAGAGAAAGGCATTTGCTTCCCAAGTCACTAATAAAAACTCAACTCCAAGCATATCAGGTGAAGCTTCTTGATTGTAAACAGAGCAAGTCCTGAAATAAACTTTAAAACAGCAGGGCTGTCAGGCCCCAGTAGTATGAAAGGAAAATAATTTAGAAGCGGTTTTCCAGTAAACAGGAAAACCCACAACACTGGTCTGAAAGGAAAGGCCTAGCCATCTCAGCGTGCTATGCTGATTCAGATAGCCATCAGAATACTTTTCACCTCCAGCTTTAAAAAACATACAACCACTAGGAAAAAGGACTGTGTCAGCCTACCTTTTCTACCACATTTCAGTCATGACTGGGAATATACAAGAACACTTGGCATCTGGTTCTTACAAAACCTAACAGTTAACACCACTGACAAAGACCTAACCAAAACTCTTGACTTTCCTTTAAAAAAAACATATAAGAGTATCAAAAGCACAAGGAACCCTTAACCTCAAGGACTTCCTCAAATAAGGGAGATTATCAAATATGAACTCCATAAACATGAGTAGGTAGGGACTACACCTGCAGCGGGCTCTAACATCAAAAATGAACAGCCCTCAGTGCATTCAGGACTACTGCAAAGTCATAAGAAAGGCATGTTTTCAAAGGGCTGCAAGGCAAGAAAGGGAAGACCACTGTCCGTCTGGCTCTTCTGAGCCACCTCCATCTATTGAAAGGTTGTATGACACAATTCTCTAAACTTTCATCAGTTGAAAAGATGCCAGACCGACATAAAGTCTCCTGTGGACCACAAGTACAGCAGGACATTAAGCTATGCTCAGAGTCCCCTAGCTTCTGAACTTCACTCACCAAGAAAACTCCCTGACAGACTGGCATCCCTTACCTTAGGCTCTCAAGTGAAAGCAGATGCTACCCTACCATTCCATCTACAGAAGACACTTTATTACGCCAGCACCTCATGTGAGCCCACATTTAAAAGAGCATATGTTGCAATTATCACAAGCACTAACCTCTTCCTAAAAGAAATCCAGCCCATTTCCACTAAAGAGCATTCTCAAAGCATTTAAAGAGTTAAGTTTAAATTACGAGCCAGACCATTACAAATATTGAAGACTTGAAAATTAATGGCCTTGACTTCCAATACACTACTTCAGTGCTTTGGGTTTTTCCAAGTCTATGTGGAACAAGACTTTCAGAAAAACTTTATCTCCTGTTGTTTTCCACTGTTGGAGCCAAGCGTTCCCAAACCTGAGCGCTCTACAAGACCGAAGGGAAAACGTGCATGGGGAAGTGACTTGATAAGTATCAGCTCACTTTCAAAAAGAGTACTTATTACTTTGCAGTCTTCTACTGTCACCAAGAAAGATATAATGAATTTTCTTTCAAAATTATTATAATTCAAATAATGCCAACTTTATACCAATAAAAGCAAGCATACATATTTCATGTAAACCTTCAGTTTGAGCATTAGCGGGTTTGTTAACCCCAGATAATCATTTATCTTGCTCTGATCAGGGAATGCAAGGAAAAGAAAAACAACCAACCCCTGAATGGTTTTAAGACAGCACTTGATCCCAAAAAGGATGTGACATTATCACATGCAAACAAGGTTTTCATTAAGTGGCAGCAGGATCATGTTCAGAGACATGTTCATACGGAGAGACTCAATTGTTTCGAAACCTACCTGCAATCTCATCAAGAGACAAAATTCAGAAGAAGCAGTGAAGCTTCCAAGACAGCTTATGTGCTTTTGGTAACTTAACCCCATTTTCAGGCAAGATGCCTTGGGTTAAAGTCCTTTCAGAAAATAGGGGTGAAGTAATAAGACAAGTCAGGGCTTGTCCTGAGATTTATGACTCAGCAATGACATGAAATTAGGATGTATTTGATGTTTAAGTCATAGATATTAACACCACACAACCTTTAGATCTTCAAATTCTCAGATTATACAACAAGAAATCTTATTTTCAAAGTATTCTGAACATTCATGCAAAAAAAAAAAAAACCAACCCCACAACCTGGTGTCTTTCTTTCTCAAGTAACTATATAATGAAGCTTTACTGAAGAATCCTATAAAATCCTGGCCTCAGCTTACATGTCAGAACAGCAATACGGATGATGCAACAAGGCACCTTCCAAACAAGATACTGGTTCCTAAAATTTGCAGCAAGGGCACTTGAAATATTTCAGGCATAGCTACAAAAGGTACCCGATGTACTACCATGTCCTTCATTTTTCCAGACACCCAAATTTTATTTTATGACTAAAAATTTATTTCTGTAAGTTAGCTATAATCTATTTTACAAAGACTAAAACATCCTTCAGTTTTTATTTTCTGCCTAGATAAGAAGTATCGTGTTGCAGAACAAAACTTTCTACATTGCTTTACCAGACAGACTTTGAACAGGAGACATAAGGACAGATTAGAGTTTCAAGCAAGTTTGTCCTGCTGTAAATACACAGTGGTGTTTCTTATATCTTCCCTGTTCACTGGTCCCCAAAACTCTTCTTAAGGATTAAAGAGGCTCTACAGATCTGTTACCACTATTTTCAGTGCTGAGGAAGAATTTTAAAGCCACAAAACTGAAAAAAAAGCTATTTTAAATGCAGCACTGGAAAGCTCTATGAGCTCTGAGAAGTTTCAGTAGCAAGAAAACACAAGTCTCTTGTCTCAGGTTTGAGTATGACCAAAACACAGGATCCAATCAGGTCATGTCAGAACAGTATCTGACATCCAATTCACTGTAAGTTCATATCTGTAGCAGTAAGTTTCATAAAACACTAGCAAGTCCCTACTTGTTTAATCTTTTTCCTACTTTCAAGCTGCTATCTGCACAGCTAAATAAACTGCAGATTTAAGTTTGGAACCATCACCTCAGCCTGTGGGTTAGCACACTTCGGTCTCACCATTAAAAACTCTTTATTTTGCTTTACCACAAGGTAACTACCCATCAAAGCTTAACAATGAGGGGCCAGAGAACAGGACTGGATTGTGAAAAAGAAAGATGCTGAAACAATCTTCTGACTTCTGTATTCATTACGCAAATAAAGCATTCATCAGATTAACTGTGCTCTCAATTTGTGAGGTGTTCTTACACAACGAATTTCAAGAAACCAAAGAAGTTCCACCGCCCCCACATCTATCAGCAGTCTCAACCTTCACAAAACCGCAGTATCAAATAGGTAAGAACTCACCTGTGTTGTTTTACCAGACCCAGTCTCTCCGACCAGCACAAATGACTGATGCCTAATCAATATATCCGTAAACCTTTCTTTATATTCCCAGACAGGAAGCTGTAGCCTTTTTTTCAGGATGTCATAATATCGTGGTGTATGTGGTAGATTTGTGAAAGGGTTAATACTGTGTGGAATCATTGCTGGTTTTATAGTCGGTAACCCAGCAGACGCATAATACGATGAGTTAGATGTAGATCGCAGATCTTTTTCCTTGTCCCTTTCTCTGTCACGATCTCTATCTCTGTCACGATCCCTGTCGCGATCTTTAGACCGGTCATCGCGGTCTCTGTCCCGGTCACGGTCTTTCCTAAAATGAATTGAGACACAGCAGAAAATTAGATACATGAATATTCAAATGCAGAGTAGGAGTTTAAATACAAAGCAAATTTAAAGGTATCCAGTACAAAGTGGATATAAACCAAACCTTTTCAAAAGCCTCGCAAACAGCTGCCTGGAAGGAGAGGCATCAAAGAGGAACCACATATGATGCATACTGAACACAGCATATACATAGTTACGCTCACTGTACATGAGAACTGCCGCTGCTCTCAGAGCAAGACAAACATCACCTTCATTTAATGACCAGAAAGCCTCAGATGCACATTCTAGACTATTCTCAAAGCTGCCCATCCCTACCTGCTGATGCAGAAAAATGGGAGAACACTAAATACTCTTCTTGCCTACCCAGCAGAGGAATTATGCTAACCATAAAAACTAACTCAAGATGGTAAGCAAGCTCTAGAAGACACGTTTGATTTCAACATCCCACAATTCCTTCGTACTTTTTTCTTCAAAGGCTTCCATATAATTCTGACTCAATCAACCTTGATATACAGGGTGTTGAGATTGAAACTTGGGCTTAAAACCAGCCATTACTGTTCACAGAAACATGCAGGTTGGAAAAGACCCTGAAGATTATAGCCTTAACCCAATACTACCAAGCTGTACTGCCTTCTCACCACACACCCAAAACAACCAGCATTCATGTATTCCCATTTCTTCCAAATAGTAAGTCAGAAAAGTTCACTACACTTGCAAAAGTAAACCAGTACTATTTCCACCAGAGTTACCCACTCAAATCTCAATCTCTGGCCACAGTCTTAGTGGCAGTTTCTGATTCTGCAAATCCACGTGCTTGTTCTTACACTTAATCTCACTCTCCCCATGAAACACTTGCAAAGAAATCCTCAGTTTGACCCAAACACCTATAGATACATGCTTTTAATAAAAAATTAAAAAAAGATCCAACTTGCCCTAATTCAGGACTTCGAAATCAGCTTCTCTTTACAAAAAGGCCCCATGACCTTTTGAACTAGATTAAGTCAAAAGATTAGTGGCATCTTTGCCTGCAAAACTGAGGATAACGTCAGCTTCAGCTTCTTTTGTGCATTATGTTAACTGAGATCCCATCAAAAGGGGAAAACAACAAGCTAAGTCAACACCAGCTTTATAGTAAATGCACATACAAACATATTTATGAATAGCCTTTAAGGGAAAACACACACACACACCCTTTTTACCAGCACTCAGGCATGCCTCAAAGGAGTCTAGGGAGCCTTTCTGAAGAAAGCTGTTGGCCAACCATTGCTTCTCTCCACAGATGCCTTTCTTTTTTAAACGTGCAGCTGGCATTCACATCTAACTGGTGAAGTAATAAGCAAATTCCTACATAAAGAGAATATGAAGTAATCAAGACTGTATCAGTAGTGATGCTATAAATTCCAGTTAAAAGTGTGCTGCACGTTGGAAACAACCACCACGCTTGTTCCCGTATAAATAAATGTAATTTTACAGGCTGCATTTTTTCCCCCTCAATACTTCAACATGTTACGGATTTAGAGGTTGTCACAGTAAGTTTTTCTTTAAGACAACTTCTTTTAACGCAGACCCACTGAAAATAAGAATGATTACAAAACATACTGTTTACTGTCACGTACCAAACTCACTTATATGTAGATTTTCCTAAAAATCTGGACACTGAGTTGTCTGAAAATTCAGGCCCTTCTAGATCATTTGCTTGGATCTGAGCTACTGTAGCTTCGACCTTACTTCTAACACAGTCATTTACTGTACAAGCTGGAAACCTCCTCTTACTGCACACTGGCAATCAAATACTGCAGAACCCAACAGGTTGACATTCTCTGGTCTGGTAGTTACACCCCTGTGAACAAGCTGAAGGAATCAGGCTCCATCATGCTACACTCAATGGCAGAACAGTCTAATAGCACGTACCAGACAGGAAAGAAGCTTTGGACTTGCAGTTAATGAGCTATTCACAATTGGATAGTTAAGTATCTGCAGGTATTTGGTTATCCAAAGTGCACAGTCAGGCAGTAACATCGTTAATAAAAAAAGGAAATAAAGGTATAAAAGCAATTTTAAAATGGTAACACCAGAGTAAAAATGTAACCACCTGGTAACAGCACACACTCTGCTGAAGGGCAGAATAAAACACACTACAAATGGGAGAGAGGTGTGCTGCGTGCTTCTGAAGGACTTCTATTCTTCACTGATGCCGAGTCGAAGTACAAAAAACCACCACACCAACAAAGCAAACTATTCCATAACCACTCAATCAATGTCAGAAGCTTCTACACTGCAGATCATCAAGTGTATTTCAGCTATGCTTCAGCCTCACACAAAGCAGGGCTACTGCTAAAATGAACCGACCCACTCTGCCGCCAGCCCTTCCCAGGTGTTGGTACAGGCATTTCAACGGCCTGTGAAGAACAAGCCCTCCCTAGACCCCCTCTGCCAGTGTCTGTTCTAGCTCAGATCGGTCTCTGATCTAGCCCCCCAGCATTCACCTGCGGCTCAAGGGGGAGGGCAGCACCGCTGTCTTCTGGGTTGGCAGCTATTTCTCTGGGCTTAAAGCACAGATAAAATTACAACCTTCAGAACAAGATGGTGGATTCACAGAGTACAAATACGATCCAGAACAGACAGTCCTGTTAATCCCCCACTGTTCAGTTTAAGAGTTCAGTGAAGAAACTGATTAATCATACAAATAAGAAAATAAACCTATTGGGTTCTATCTACATTTCAGACGTAGAAAACTACTTTCACGTCAACAGAGTTGTGTCTCTTTCCTTCTGTGCTGGTCCTAGTTGGGACAGGGTTCATTTTCCTCTCACTTACTAGTAGGAGGCTGTGTTTTGGATCTGTGCAGGCTATGTTTTGGCTGTGCTATTTGTGCTGAGGAGAATACTGATAACTAACATTTTTAGTTGTTGCTAAGGAATTTTTATGCCAAAACAAGGACTTTTCCAGTTTCTGATACTGCACCCGTGTTCCCAACTCCTCCACTACAAGCCACGGGGGAGACACAGACAGGACAGCTGACCCAAACAGACCGAAAGGGTATTTCGTTCCATAAAACATCATGCACAGTATGTAAGTTGGGAATTGGCCACAGTATATAAATTGGGGATTGGCCAGGGGTGCCTCTCTCTCTCACTTGTTGGGGCTTGCTCTGTCTTGATCTCTCCCTCTGCCCTGCAGCTCTCGCTACTCCCGAACTGGCTGGGTGTCTAGCAGCTGCATCATTTGGTTTATATTCCATTATTTTCATTACAGACTATTATTAGTACTATTAGTTTTGTTATTATGGTCAGTATTACTGGTATCATTATTTTATTCTTTTTTTTTTCAATTATGAAATTGTTCCTATCTCAACCCACAGGTTTCCTTGCCTTCCCCACTGGGGCAGGTGAGCGAGCATCTGTGTGGCCCTCTGGTGCTGCCTGGGGTTAAACCATGACACCTTCTTGTTTTAGAAGAGAGAGAAGCAGGGACAACCGGACCTCAGCAGAGAACAAACGCAACACAACATGCCCGTAACTTACTCTAATACTTATCATTTTACAGCAGCTTCCCCCCCCCCCCCAAAAACCTGTCTCCCATTATTACTGAAACCTAGCAGACACATCCAGCCTCCCTTGGCCAACAAGGGAAAATGATAGATATGCTGCCACATGAATTCACTGACCTTTATAAAAATGCAACTTGGCAATCTTCACTTATAAACTGTCACATTTAAGTTACTTTTCATTATAAACAAAAAGGGGATTTCAAACCCATAAATTAACAATAAAACAATTTAATCACATCTTGCGCCCGAATCCCGTAACAGCCCCATCATCAGAAGGGAGTGGGTGGTTTTGCTTTGTTTTTCAAGTGCTATGGTCTGCTACCTGCTTTCACTTCCTCACACAGATACACAGACATGGATGCCAAAGAAAAGCTGTACCAATCACTAAATCAGAGAATGGGAAGCCCGTCAAAATGGAAACAGAGAGCATCAGGTAAAAACCACTGATCACCACTGTGAAAGTCTAGGGACATCTAACAGTACACCAGTGGTTTTTCTCCATTTCTAGACATGGCAATAGTTGATGCAAAAAGCCAACGCAGCTGAAGGAGGAGTTCTGTTCCACGCAGAAAGCAACGTACAGCTCGTCTGAATGTCACAGCCCCCGACACAATAGCTGTGATGTACACAACGCACAACCTTGAATATGTTTGGAAAAAACAAATTTAAAAGCAGACTTTAAACAGTACACAGCAGACTTTAAATGCAATTCACACCGACACTGTGTCAAACACCTTCCCTACATTTCCCATTTTTCCCAAAAGTTTTCCTGTTGGCTTGGCATCAATGCCACGCAGAGCCACACGTACCAATGCTGGCCTCAAGTAAAAAGGAGCTAAAAAAATATGGGGTAACTTGATACAACTTTCATATTTAGTCAGGTGGTCCAGTTTGAATGCAGGATAAAATACCATTCTGCCCGTGAAGAAGTGGCAGCCATTTAAGGAGCTAATTCAGCTTAATCCAGTTCCAAACCCAACTAAATTGCATGAAGGCACTCTTGGCACAGAGGAGGACATGTACCTACATGCTGTTAACTCGAATATCTGTGCATCTTCCTCACAGCCTTCCACAAGCTGTAAAACCAAAATACTCTATATCCAGCCAACATAACATCAGTGTGGCTTGTACTACATGAAATAAGATTTCAAGAAATAATCATACTCAGTAATTATGCTTGCAGTGACTTATTCTCAGTCCTATGCCATGCAATGCTTTTATTGGCAGAAGAGCACAAGACCAGCACTTGCACAATTATTAGGTGCCATAAAGGTCAAAGACTCCTGGTTAAAAACTGTTACCACTGGGGAAAACCCATTACACTGCATACAAAATGGTGAGACTAAGAGTTGAGGACAGCAGTAGATAATCAGCAATAACACCACCAAATAAAGCCATACCAAAACTACAACACCCACCCATGTGCAAGCAAGGCAATGCTGACTTGTGATCTCCCTGAACAGCCAATCATAACACTGTGCCACATTTTAATAAAGCCCAGTTTGGGCATAAGCATTTGAAAATTTCACCAAAATCCCTGTGTACAAGAAAGCTGCACATGTACAGATTTGCTGTAGATACAGGATTACATATAATATGCAAGGTACTTCAACTTCTGGCAAATCATGCGAAGATGTATTAAAGGAGATAAATAGATCAGTGCATTTATTCAAAAAACTTAAGATTATGGTGATCCTACATACAGGAAACCTGTTCAGTAACAAACAGTTTTGTTTAACAGAGAAAGGCATCAAACTAGGTGCTAAAAACTGAAGCTATGCAAGCTCATCCTTCAAAAACTTCAAGTTTTGCAAAGCCTGTTTATCAGTGAACACTTCTAGTTACTGCACGCCTTGAGAACAAGCATTTCTCTTAGATAAATACTCCAGTTCCAAACAATGACGCTGGACTACAGGGTCACAGAATTCTTTTGTGCTCCATCAAGAAGATAAACATAGAATTTGTTTGCATTCCTGTAGACTTCAGAATTTACCTGAAAGAGCTGCTGCCTTGCACTCTGCCCCAATTAGAGGATAAGAGATGATGCAGAGAAAACAACTGTGCACAGAAGGACGGCACCAGCGTACTGCCGGTGTCCCTGCGATTTCATTAACCTTCGTGAAAATCTACTAAAGCTTGTGCAGTACAGTCGTAAAGCTTCTACCTCTGCGAAACTACGGGGAAAGGTATAACCCCTCCTCTGACCCCTAGCCCAAACTCCACCTCCCCACCGACACTTGAAGCCCGGCACAGCCCAGCCGGTTGCCGAGCGCAAGGCCTTAACAAAGGAACAAGGTCCCAGCAGGCCCGGCGCTGATCGCACCGGCGGGAGGAACCTCGTGCTGACTTCTAGACCACGTTTGCCAGAGCTCGCACGCCACAGAGGAAGAGGAAAACAAACAAACAAGGCAAAGAATAAACTTAAAGCAAAAGGAAGGGGGATAAGGAAAGAAAAGGGCCGCAGACAAAGCCCGGCGTGGGGAGGGGGCCGAGCAGCGCGCCTCCTCCGGCTCCAGCACGCCGGGAGCCCAGCCCGCCCGAGAGACTAGGCCGGCGGCTCCC
>NW_010248019.1:0-14553 GCF_000690775.1 Eurypyga helias
AACCATTCTATGATTCTAACCTTTCATATATGTAACATACATTTGATGGAAGCAACAATTCAGTGAGCGATCCACATGTAGAATTAGATAGAGTGCTTCCCTGAGGAAAAAAAAGTGTGTGGGAGTATCTCATGAAAAGCATGTATCTCCTCAGGGTATGTGCATCATAGGACAGACAAGCCAGTTTTTAACTGAAGTAACAAATACATACAGATAGAGCTCAACACACACACGTTAACGCTGTCCAGAAAGTTGTGGGGTTTTTCCTTAAAGGAAATGATTGAACCAGAAGAACTCTGGAGTTGAGTACTCTACAGAGCTATTTCTCTTACTTTACTAGTAGGTTTTTGCTCTTTTGCCTCTTGAGCAAATACATCCTACAAGGAACAAAGCCAGTACCAGTAGAAAGCCTAAACTCACATACTAAGTAGTTGGAAATCAGTTTTAAAGAACTGTGTTTCTGACTTTTATTCACCTTAGCTACTTAAGTTTTTCCCCACACACAAAGGCCATCAAGAGATTTCCACAAGAGAATCTGATGAGATAAAGTAGTACCAAAAAAAATCTCTGCAGAGTTTCTCTTAATTAAAAACCAGAACACTCAAATCCTATTATTTTAAGGATTCCTGTTCATCTAAGCTGTGATTAACTGAAAAAATAAAAAAACCCAAAATACTTAAAACTTCAAGGTGTAAGCCACAGAAGTGAGCCACAGACACTCACCTGAAAGACACACCCATACCACTGTGCATAATATCACTGAGAACATGAACTGACTTCATGGTGGCATGTAAGAGGAGTGGCACTGCCTCAAAATACTGACTTGAAAGTCAACACAGAATCTGTCAAGTCAGCTGGCTGTCCCTTCAACTCTACCCGACCAAGTGGCAAATGACAGCTTTCCCCAGAATCATGCCTGCTCTGAGTATTTTTAGGGAATTAGTCATGATTTCAGACAATTTGTGAACACACCAACGATTAACACAATGGGAATGACATCATGACACGTCCTTGATGAAAAGGGAAATTGCTCATGATTGTTTCTCAGATTGAGAAAGCTGTGCAGTTATTGATTTAAAGATGTCTTCTGATATGGCAAAAGCTATTTTTAATTTCCAAGGCCAACAGTAATGACCCTTCCCCCACTCTGGGGAGTTACATCAACAGCACCCTTAAAACATTTGTTAAAATAATTGGGTGTGTAATACCATGGGACTTAGAAGCAACATCAAAAATGCACCAAACACAAACACTAGAAAAATATTATTTTAATTGCCTGAGCATCAATAATGCAAACACTTACAAGCATGCTAAATTTTCCACACAAGTTACTCAGTGATTTTCAATAGAACCAGCCATCTGTGCAAAATCCAGTGTACACACGCACGCTACTGTGATTTGATGTTGGATGGCAACCCCAGAGCACAGATAAAGGGCCTCTCTCTTGGCCATTAACTATTAAGAGTAATGCAGCCAGAGACAATACAAACACAGGATCATTTAATCTCCCTTACACTGACAGCCATTTCCAGGCATACCTTCCCAAAATTTGTGCTCGCAGGTTGCTTGATGATTTAATTCATTCACCAGTTCCTTTGGAAGCAAGCAATGACAAGAACACTCCTATGCTCAACTTGAGTTTGACCGGTTGTAACACTTCTTAAAACATCAATTACTATCATTCTAATTGTGATAACTGCTGAAAGCTTCTAAAGAGGTCAAAAGGAGAGTGAACATCAAGTGGTTTGGGTTAAGCAAAATATTGTGCTTTTATTTCAAGTGTTTGTTAAAAAGAAATAACCTATGTATCTTACCAAATGGTTTCTTTTAAAAAAAAAAGACCACACATACATCTGCTCGGGGAGGGGAGGAGGGAATTGTCCATCGCTTTTGATGTTTCTCTACCTTTCTCCACAAGGGAGAGGTTTTCCGTGAACTGACAATATTTAAATGTTCAACTTAACACTTTTGTGGTGGAAATCTATTCTTTTTTAGACTTTCCAGTCTTAGACTGGCAGCTCTAAGCCACCCATTTGGTCCAGTTTTAGTTGCTTCCTTACCCTTTTTTACTCAGCTTATCATTCTGTCTTACATTATTTTCCTCTTGCATAATCCTATTTTTCAATTAAAAGATAGAGCATCTTACTTGCAGCTCTAAACCTCCATATACACTGCTTGAAATTTTAAGTTTTGTCTTGCAGTATCATTCCATTCTTCCTCCTGTCTTAACTTCTCCATGACACCTACCATTGAAGACAAACCAACATCTAGCACTCAAGAATAAAAAAAAAAAAAATCTTAAAATATCTTCTAGGCATGGAGCTCGTTCCACATCTTCATATTTTCAGCTACCTTTAATGCTCTTTGATCATATTCAAGAAAATTTGTCCTCTTAGCTCATCACTCCATTACTCTACTTTTCACAAATTCCTCTCCTTCTAACCCTCTTCCAGATCCTCCACTCCCTTTCAGTACAGCAATTCATCATCTCAAGCCTTACAAAGCTGAGATGGACCACTTAAAGATCCACACTACTTGTTTCACTTCCCTCTCCTTCTACCTCTGATCCACAGGAGCAAAGCGAATAAAGTTCAGTGCAATACAACATTTTTATCCTTATAAATCATTTAACATGATCATATCTGGTCTCTAACAGCGTCCCTTCGGCACCACAGTCAGTCAGAGCAAAGCTCCACAACAGAGCATGGTAGACAGGAAAGACTTCAAAGTTCTGCCAGTGGACAGAAAGAACCCTAACAGAAATTCTGGACACAGGTAATATTTTCTTTAGCAGAGATGATACGTAAATATAAGTTAACTGCAATGTTATTGTTCCTGCTAGTTGTGCAGTACACACAGGCAATTGGATCACAGAATCATAGAACGGTTTGGGTTAGAAGGGCCCTTAAAGACCATCCAGTTCCAACCCCCTGCCATGGGCAGGGACACCTTCCACTAGACCAGGTTGCTCCAAGCCTCGTCCAGCCTGGCCTTGGACACTTCCAGGGATGGGGCATCCACAACATCTCTGGGCATAGATACTATCCTATAACATCTTGCATAAACAACTGTATATACACAGCTGCTCTAGACCTCAAGCAATGAGGGTAACAGACCTGCCTGGAGCACTTTCAGCAGTAGCACCAAGAAGAAACCTATGTAGAAGAATAGTACAACACAGCCCTGACTACAGTCTACTGACAAATGACCTACTGCTTTCAGGAAAATTCCTGGAACAGACAAGGCAGTTACTGAATTTCAGACTGACTCAAAGGCACTATGTGCATGGACATGATTCTGTGAAGATTCTGTCATTTGGAAACCCTCAGTCTTTTGGGATAATTGGTGTACAAGCACCAACTTGATCTTAGCATTGCTTAGTGGCTTGGACAACAGAAGAACGCAGTCCATAAGCAGAGTTTGAAACTTGGAACAGATTCACTGGACCCAAACACATCACCACAAAACATACCCATATGGCCACTGTCAGCCTCATCACCAGCAGTTCTACAAAAACTTGTAACCAGGTTGTTACAACTTACTAGGGGAAGAAGGACAAATTTCAGTAAGAGCTCACTTCTGTATGATATTAAAAACATCACAAAACAAAGGAGTCCACTTACCATCACCTCCTATTCATAAGGGCCATCATACAAAATCACCTACAATGGCAAAGATTTAACAACGCAGAACACAAGTTCAACCCAACACTTAAAAACTGCTGTAACACAGGCTCAGTCCAAAAAAACTATCATATTTCAAGGGACAGCTGTGCATTAAGTACTCATGTTATACACACATGGGCACCACAGTTTCCACCTCCACATTCCATGGGGACTATGGTCCAAATTCTTTGTCAGGACTCACTACTTTTGTCTTGCCTTTCCAAAACTGATCCCGTAAGCTCTTGCCTTATTGTACCACTTTTATCAGATACAGGAGTAAGGTATTAAAGCAACTGTGCTTTACATGTTCATTCATTTTCACAACTTGCTGCAGTCCTCACCCTTCCCCTGTGTGACCTCTTGCTTCCTATAATGTGACCAATGTTCCTATTCCCTTTTGACACAACTGTGGCTCAATACCTATTTCAACAGAAGTAATGAAGAATTTTGAAAGAACAAACTTAAATGCAATCCCCACTTATCTCCCAAAAACCACATACACAAACACATTACAGAACTCCACATTTTTTTCCCAGGAAGGGAAGCTTCTGTGTTCAGTACTCAGACTGTGGAACAGTTTAAAGGTTTTGTTTGACTTTAAGAGATGAAAAAGCTGATTCAGTTGTAAAATGAAGCCAATGATACACACTCCTATCTAAGAATTCCCTCTCCGATTCTGATGAAAAGAGAGCAAGGCATAAAACTAGCTGTTGAAAGCACTGAAACAGTACAAGACAGGCAGTACTGCCTGCACACAAGGAAACTCTTCCCCTTCTACCAAGGCTGAATAAGCAGGGCTTTGTAGCCTCTGACACAACTAAACTTACACTTCATTTAAATCCCCGTCTGAGAATTAATCGTCTATGTTGCACACGGTCTTCCAAAGGTGCCTAATCTCCTAAAGAAATTCACTTGGTCATTCATTCATTTCATATAGGTAACAAATTTCCAGCAACAAGGGAATGCAATCCAGAGAACTAAAGCTTGATTTTTATAAAATTAAATATTGACACACGCTCCAGGCAGAAGGTGGAAAAGAATCCTACTTGATGGTGTATCTTGCTCCTTCTTTGGAGTCCATTCCTTGACTAAGTTTTACAGGGGCCCTGACTTATTTTTGTTTCCATCCACAACTCAAGAAATACAAGTAATAAACTCAATCTAATAGTCACAAAGCATTCAAGAGAGAGTCAGGCTATTCCCACAGGAGAAGCACATGCCACATACATTTTTTCCCCTATTTACCTTATAAACATCAGTCCTTAAACTGTACCATCAAAATACATGGAAAAAAATAAAAGGAATGGATTGATTGTTCCTGATAAACATTCATTAAAATGTCCAAAACTACTTATATACATATGCACTACGGTATAACAATACTATACTGCTCCTTGGGAGAGATCCCTCCTCTGCACCCCCTTGCCCCCAGCCAAAAATCACTCAATTTACAAAGGCAATGCTAAGGAAGAAATCCACATAAAGCGGGATTTATTAGATTATCCTGATAAAATCTAGCATCTCGCCTGACTAGGTGGCTTTCATAACTGATTAAACACAATTCAATACAAATGAGCAACAGGCTTCCCCTTGCCTCCACACCATGTAGGGTTTTTTGAAAATGACTTTTCGTTCCCCCAGACCACAGCAAACAGCTTACAGGAGTTTATACATGTTGCACAAATGCACAATCTTAGTTCCACCTTTCATCTTAGAGGTTTCTTGAAAGCCCAGATGCAGCACTGAAACGTTAACTCCATCAGTTTCAGTCTCTTAAGTTTTAACATAAAAGGCTGATCAATGAGTTTATTCTTTCAGAAGGAACATGTCGCATACAGGGCGCGTCATTAATAGCGGTTTCCAGCAAAGGCTGTACTAAGAACAGCATACAGACCACGTTTTTATACGTCTCCACACCCATTTCCACTCAAGATTACTTATTTCTGTTTCCCAGTCTCAGTAGCAACTTACTCCTTCCATGACAAAAGGCTAACACACATTTTTGAATTGCTTTAGAACAGATTAATTTGAGTTACAACTAAGAGGAAGCCTACTGGTGTGACATCAAGATACAAGCTATCACATTAGCGTGAAAGATAAGACATACAGATCCACCAGAAGCTCCTATTATTCTGAAAGAAAGCTCAGTTCATTAATACATAATGAAATATAATCACTAATTCAAGGGCAATACCAAAAGGAAAAAGAAAAGTTATCCTCTAAGACCACTTAACTAACCTGCTTGCAGAGTTTAAGTGTCTTGCATCTTTTTTCCTTTAAATTTGTAAGCGTACAACAAAATGGCAACTATATTAATTGTTCTAATATCAATAACTAGTTTATTATTCTGTTTTTCAAGCCACATCTAGGTAACATCTGCATCTACAGAAGAGCACAGAAGAGCATGAAAGCTTCATTTACAGAAACGATCTTCTGTGACCTTTAGAGCCATAACCACGAACAGCATTCCACAAACAAAATACAACCTGCAACAGATTTAAATCAAAGCTGCAGAGTTTCAGGCAATAGCTAAGAAGGTAACAGAGAGGACTTGCATATAATAGCTCAGAGAAAACTATCAGTTGCTGCGGGTACTGTCAACTACCTTTTGACTGTTGGCGTAAGCCCGAAAATAACACCCCCACCTGTTAGCATCACTAAAATCAGTGCTGGATAGGACTCGAGGTCATCTTGTCAATCTGCCCCTCCTGAGGTACAGACAAATAGCATCTCCTTCCTGACAGATGTCTAATTCGTTCTTAGAGACTATCAGTGACAAGGGTCCCCTCCCTCATCTAGTCCAATGGTTTGTTATTCTTAGCATCAGAAGTCTTCCTCCAAGTAACACAAGTCTTCAGTCCTATTATTTAAGTCAACTACTTCTTGGTGCAACCCTCACAACCCTTTATCATCTTCTTCATTGCAGGAGCCTAATGCATGTGAATAACTTAAGACAAGGAGATAAAAAGTTAACATCTTAATTTGTTCAATTCTTGTGTCATACTCTTCAAGTATCTGATTTGCTACTGAAAGCATCCAAGAGGAAAAAAGCCTTTCTAATGTACAGTGCCCAAAATCAAAGATAGCATCCTAACTAAACCCTACCAGTACCAAATTCAGTAGAAAATTACTCTGGGTATTTACCTCCTTGCTATACCACAGTAGTGCATTTCCTTTTCTGCACCAGCAGAACAAGGTTAAGCACAAACTGAGCTCCAATCAATCAGTAACCTGCACATCACTGCTTACTCAGCTCTTGTAGAGCTTGAAAAGTGTGTTTTGAGCAGACATCTGAATAACAAAATTCAAACTGCACTAAATACAGAGTAGGAAGAAGCTGTGGAGTTGAGAGGCACCAGAACAAGTACAGAAAATAGACACCTCTGTAATTTATACAAACTGAAGTGAAAATGACAAGGTAATTAATAAACCAACTGAAATCTAGAAGCCTCTAGGATATAGCGCTTAAGCCCGAAATAGAAAATGAGAGCTGATAAAAGTCAGAATTACTTCTTTAGCCACTAATTAACAGCATTCCCATAACGGTATTAACACAAGAGTAAGGACAGAAACTGTAATTTGTAACATTTGCCAAGAGCTTCACTTCAAGTAAAAGACCCTTGCATGTCAGCAGTGTGTAAAGGTTTCCTGGGTCATGGCTGGCAACAGGAAACTAGTTAAAAATGTAACAAAATATTACATATTACTAAAATATTACATATTCTACATATACAGAATATTACATATTACTAAAAGAGTCAATAAAATCAGAAATGGACCTTAAGAGATTAAAACCCTCCAGCCTGTGGTTCATCTTAGAGACACAGGCATTTTATATACCTATTATCGACCAGCTTTTGTTCCTACTCATTAATAAAATTCATTTTATTTACTAAATGCAAATGTAGTTCCGAGTCAGGCATCGTGAAAGGTTAATGAGTACACCGGCAAACACAAATTAATTGTGATAGCCATGCCAAGCTTCATTCCAAGCAGTAAAATGGGACCTTAAATAAATAACTTGGATTCAACACCATGGTTCCTACTTTTCCTTGTGAGAGGTACTTCCAAGCCCTCTTACAGAAAGCACTTCAGAACTGCCATGTGTTTATATGCCAGCAGATGAAGCCTGAGCAAAGCACTGTCCTGATTAATGGGGAATAAATAGCACAGCAGGTAAATTAGTTTAGCCAACATCAAAAAGAAAAAAAAATAACCCACAGAAGAGGTAGAAATAAAATTCTTACCTCCTGACTTCCAATACTGTTGTTGGATCAATGTTTCCTATCTCTTTCCACCACTGGTTAACAAGAAACAGTGGTATCAGGCACAAGAGGTCCCAGGCATTGCCAATGACAAGAATAACTCCAGCAAGTCCTGAAACTTGCTAGGAGGAAGGATAAAGAAAGGAAGATGATGACCAATACGAAATTAAAGTATGAATTTTAACTCACTCCAACAAGTAAATTCAGGCAACTGAACTATGACGGTACCTGTTACATAATAGTTTGTGTGCGAATGCCTGGACTGTAAAATCAATTATGGAGAAGTAACTCTGCCTTTAAACAGCTTCCACTAAAGAGCAGCAGGAAAGGAGCAAAGGGGATGAAGGAGAGGACTGGTAAAACCTGAGGTGGGAGCAGGTATAAAAGAACCACAGGAGCATTCAGTCACCAGCAAAAGGAATTTCTGCTTAAAGAAAGGTGTAATAGAACTAGCAGGGTAAAAAAGTTGGGAAAAAGCTTAATTAACAAAAAATAAAAAGCAACTGCATTCTTTTAGGCACTGATTTTATTTTTCTCCTTTCTGTATTAACCTTTAACTTGAGGAAAGCAGGCAATAAAAATTCCAGTATTCTAAACCAGAACATAGACAATGTTTCCCTCAAAGCACAGAAGGACTACAACTGCCTAGTTCAAAAAGAAATCAAGAACAGACACTTATGTAAAAATAAGAAAATTGCAGTAGATTTTATGCTTTTATACTATCCTTCATAGAATAAGAATTTAAAAGACTGTAAATCAGTAAAAGGAAATTCTCTTAATCGCAGAATTTCTAATCTCAGTGCTAGAGTATTACTGAGGACAAACCTGCTGCAGCATTCACACTGAAGATAAAACCTGCAACAGACAGGATCAAACAGGTATTGATTGACACAAACCTCCATCACTGGGTGTAACTCAAACACTGGGATTTATGTGTCTCTTCAGTATCCTCAGCAGCAACAATCTTGAAGACAATGCTAAAAAGTAAGGTATGAAGTGTAGATGGACCCGAGACCTTACAGACTACTGTACATCCCATTCATGTTATCAGGAAGCACTCACTGCAGCATAAGAAAGGTCTGGGAAAAGGGCTAGGTACCTGGTTAAAGAGATGCTTTTAGATCTGCAAAATACACCATTTAGCTCCTTTTGAGCTTTTGCTAAACTAGACTTCTGCTACCACCTTGCAACTAAATTATTTGCTCTCCTGGCAGCAAGAAAACAGGAAAGAGTAGCAGCTCCTCCTTCCCATATTTAAAATAAAATAAAAAAGCTTCTGCTTCAAATCCTTCCCATGAACTTTAATAGGGCTGAAGGAAAAGTTCTCTCTGCCTTCCAAAGGCACTTCACAGCCAGAGAAGGTCTGCCCTCTCTCACCTCCCCCAAACCAAAATAAAACAAAAGCAGGAATTGCACATTTTCACGTGTGGGTAAACAATGAAAACCCCCAGCATGGCAGCAGGAAGCAGGAACAGTCAGCAGAGCCCTCTGACCTCCTTCTTACCGTCCCAAACAGCAAGAACAGCTTCAGCTCTATCACCGCCATCGCTGCAAAGGCAATGGGAAGTGCCTCATTTAAGGACTCTTCACATATACGCTGCCTAAATGCTTCTAATTTTATTGTTCTCCAACATACCTAGCATGATAGCAGTGGCAAAGAATATATGATCTCCCACTGCCGTCTCCAGGACAACTGATGCACGTGTTTTGCTTATACACTTTAGTCAACAGGATGGAAATCAGTCCAGGGTCTTAAAATGAGTTGAATTACCGTTCCATGGGCAGGGAGAGGGTCAAGATTAATCTTAAGGATTAAGCTCTAAATTGACCTATACTACACTGTATGACATTGGAACCCTATTACAAAACGCAACAGAGTTGAATGACTGTCAGCTCTGCTTCCCAGAAAAAAAGAAAAAGTAGTAGTAGCTCAGTGGCACAGGAAGCTAAAAACTACCTCAACTTTTTCAACATGCCCTTTCTCTAGTGAACATGATTAAGAAGGGCAGAGTACCAATGAAGACAGTTAACAGGGTGGAAAAGTCTTCAAGTAATAAGGGACAAAGGAAATCCAACACTAGAAAGTTTTACCAGTTGACCCATGGACTGCTGCAGGTCTGAAGAAAATGTAGTTGTACCCACAGTTAAGGTTGATACAAGCCAATCCCCAGATAATCTCTAACAAAGTCTGTTGGCTTCAACTTTTGTTATGTACCTCTTCCATTCTGATTGTGACTACACAGAAAGTGCATTCAAACCCTCTAAGTCAGATTTCAGAAACTATTCTCCAACTTCTTAACGTACAACTGCTCACCCCACCAGAGATCTGCATCTCCAGATGTCCTGTGCTACCAGAGAGCATTCAGTTTCACTGCTTCCCCCACCATCTCTGAAACTCTTTCTTCCACACACATTATTCCCTGTGTCAACTCCCTCCAACAACACATCCTTCTGACACAGATTTCAAAGCACCACCATGCAAATTTTAGTAGATTCACAGAACGGTATGGGTTGGAAGGGACCTTAAAGACCATCCAGTTCTAACCTTCCACTAGACCAGGTTGCTCCAAGCCTCATCCAGCCTGGCCTTGAACACTTGCAGGGATGGGGCATCCACAGCTTCTCTGGACAACCTAGTAGCTCGCACACCTTTCTGCACAACACACCTGGGTGATCACAACTGTCTCTCATCTGTCTCCTTTAATACACAGAAAAGACCAGATCAAGCCAGCTTGAAAAAAAAAGTTTTTTTGCTTTTTAGACAACTTTTGGTTGTCTAAATTTGTGTGCACACAATTGGGGAGTTTTTTAAATCATTTTCTATAAATGAAGACCTAAAATTCAAAAGTTCCCCCAACTGCAAGACTGGCATCCCAGTGTCACAAACACTAAATGCTAAGCAAGCAACAAACGCCTGCCTTAGGAAGTTTATATGGTAGCAAGAACACAAAGGTACAAAGAAATGGGATAGGGAAAATAAATATTTAAGCCTACAACACAAATATCTTAAACTTAAGATGTCCATACCCTATCCAGCCAGTTTCTTCAAGAGTTCGTCTGCCTGAATATGGAGAGCAGGACATGAAAATCAAGAGCTTTTAGCACAAACTACTTGCTCGTCCCCATGGAAGTTGCTCTTCTACGACACTAAAAAGACTATTTAAAATCAGATTATCTGGATATCATGTTTTCCAGTTAATTTCCCATTCTATCAGCTTCCTGTCTTTAACAGACTCAAACCACATTCATTGCACGCTGGTAGAACACACTGGACTTCTGGTGTTCCTGGGTGGCAGGCACATACAATTTCAAGTGAGTCTTTTGGTCTGTAATATTTAACACAGATTCATGCAAGACTAGAGTTTGTAAATTTTCAGACTTTTTTCAAACACTTATAAAAAAATACAGCTTTTAGTACAAAGCAACTATCCTGTAGAAGTTCCTGTGCAAGGTGAAAAGAATCACTGCAGTTCAAGTGCTAAATGAGTACATTCAAAATCTGCATTTTTGAGTGTCCCTACATCGTTTCTCCTATCATTCCACACAAGAGCTCAAAGTGATATAGTAAGGAATTGTTTGTTGCAGTTTTAAAAATCCTGACCTTTAATTAAAACATTTTCAACAACTTAAGCCAGCATGTCCATGTTTTCATGTTACTCAGCAATGGTACTTGAAACTTCAGTGTTACACTAACATCAGATGAGAGGAAAAACAGATTTAGTTGGGAAACCCCATCCGATGGAGCTTAATATCAGTCACACATTTGACTTTTCACTAACAGCTGTCCAAAATCAGGACTCGCAGGCTTACTGGTAAGAAGTAAAACATAAAGCCCATGTTTTCACTGCTAGTATCCCAGAGTGGTAGTCGTAAAAGAAAAAAGAACTGGAGAATGAATTCTAGTGTAAGAATGTAATTTTTAAATACCTTCTACCGATTTACTGAAATGTGTCTAGAGTGTGACAACAGGGAGGCATTATATGCCATAATCTACATCAAATGTAAAGCTACAAACGTTCAATTTAAGACAAAAATTATGTAAGACTAGAAGCAGACAAGATTTGAATATAGAGGTTTTATAGCAAAATTCCAACCTATTTGTAGTTCCCAATATTCTGCAAAACATTACTTGTTTAAACACCAGTGCAGGCAGCTGTCAAAAACCTGCAGGTGAATACACATACATGTAGTTAAGAACAACAAGCAGCACAATGTGCTTTAAAACTATACTTTGAGAACACAAAGTTCTGTCATAGCAAACAATATTTCTCCACAAATCCTAAGAGATATAAAAGGCATGGGAATGTATTGTTATTATAAATGTTACATCATGTGAAAGACAGAACTGCTACAGATGGCAATGCCTACCAGAGGAAGAAAAAAACCTGATCATTTTGTTATGCAAACGGCAAGAAACAACTCCTTGTTTCCAGAGATGCTCAGTTTGAGTTACCCTCCTACTGAAAAAACCCACTATATTTATTTATACAATGAAAACCAGAAGGTAACCTCCTAAACCAACATAGCCACCTGATTTACTGCTTAATCTCCAAAAAGCACTCCTGATTTTTCCTCTTCCTATCACCCCCCAAATATTTATTAGTTTGGTGGAACGTACAAAACAGAGATTCTGCCATTCAACTATTAGTCCTCGCAAGGTAAACCATTATACTTTTTAAAAAGCCCTTTCAACGATATGTTAACATACTCTGATGCAAAGTTACATCACTAGGTACCTAGAAGTTGAAACAATTTTTAAAGCTATTTCAGTAAATTACCCATTCAAGACACAAGTGCTATTCCAGGAGTATTAATTTCTGGATCAAGTACTCCAGTACACTAGCTAGTTGGTTGCTATGCCAACTACACAAGCTTAATACTTTTTGTAACACCTAAGACTGAGGCCGAATAAAGTTCAGAGCTTTTGACAGAGAAGTACTATGCCATCTTCCTTTTATGTGTACATTTTAACCTTCCTGAAAAATAAAAGGTCAGCCAACACAAACATCAATCCAAGCCATGTTCTACAAAAACTGGATTTAAGACATCACAGCACAAAACACAATAATTTCAGAACTATTTTTCTCCTGTTGAATAGCCAGTAGAGTTTACAATCCTCAGAGAGAAAAATGTTTCCCAGCAACTGTCTCCTCCCTCTTTTGGGTTTTTTTTTCATTTTTCTTCACAGTACCCCAGATTTTAGGCCCATTAAATTTACTGCACGGGCTCCAATCTTGAAGATTCGCATGCACTTTCTTAACAGAATCTCAGCCATCAACCTTGCTTTAAGAAATCCAAAGGCTGTGGCCCTCATCTGCAAGTCACACCAGACAGGCAAAGGAACAACCAAGTTACAGCCTAAATTCAGAGGTAACAAAAAAAGGAGCCGGGTGGAGAAAGGAAGTGGTGGAATTTTGGCCATGGACAACATCGGTAAGATAACAAGCTGTTCTGAGTAACTATGCAACATTTAATATTTTCTGGCCCCAATCCAGTTATGCTCTTGACCTTACTCAGGTTTAATAGAAGCAGAGATGATAAAGGCAGATTAGCTTTGAGGAATGTGGGACTTTTCCAATTAACACAGAAAAAAAAAATATATTAAACAACCTAAGGCCAAAAGGAGTCTGAATTTTTAAGGGACACTAACATTTACGTTAAATACCTCAATATGAATCCCTAAGTGTTTCTCCTTTCAAGTGAACTTTTTGTTCAACTCATTTACAACAGCACTGCTATTATCCTAGTCAAACCACCAAAAAGCGAGCTGCAGGCTGACACTGCAAGAGCCCAGCACTGGTGCTAGGGCCTGCAGGATACGCTCTGCTTTCAGAGCACTTAAATAAGGCTGTCTGCAAGTCAGCTAACACAGAAACAATAGAGTGAACAGTCTTTCAGCCAGAAAAACAAAAAAAAGAAAGAAAAAAAAAAAGAAAAAATATCAAAGAGAAAGACTACCCCATGTTCCAAAAAAGCATCATCTGAGTAAAGGAGATTTGGAAAGAGAATGAATGTGAAAATTGGCAATATACAGCATATGCTTCGAAATTAGTCCCAGGGATTTGAGGAGAAGGATACTGTGTTACAGCTGCAGAAGCAGAATTCTCTCTGTACTCCCAAATCGGGTTTACAACCAAAAAAAAAAAAAAATCAAATTTCTTCAAGAAGCACAAAGGCTCCTCCGACCAACCCAACTTCTGTGACACCAGCCGGGTCGATCAGAAGCTGAGGAACACTTGCTCCCCCTTCCCTGCTACAGACTGAGGAAGCTATGCCCGGGTTCAGGCGTGGATGTGACAGAGGAGCTGGCCCAGGTTCCCTTTGGATCAAACCACCCCACTCTCCAGCGAGCTCAGCGACAGAACAAAAAAAAAAGAAAAAGGGAAAACACCACACACCCACAAAAAAAACCCCAAACCAAAGCCCCAAAAACCCCAACACACACAAAGAAGAAACCTCAACCACTTCCCCTGCCTTCCCACCCAGGCTCGACAAGGCAACCGCAGATTCACCAGCACGCCCGGGGAGAGGAAGGGGCAAACCTGGCGGCCGGGCTCCGGCAGCCCAGGGGACACCTCCTCCTCCTCCCTCCCTTCCCTTTCCCTTTGTTTACTTTACGGACC